>NW_024081396.1:626535-901535 GCF_003009895.1 Hyaena hyaena
CCCCCCCCCCCGCCGCCTTCCTCCTCCGCTCCGCACCCCCTTCCTCCTCCTCTCCCTCCCCCCCTCCTCCGCCGCCGCCGCCGCCGCCACTTTCTCGCTCGCTCCCGCTCCCCGGACGCGGCGGATGAGTCGGCCCCGCTGGGGAAGGGCTCGGGGCGGCGGCGGGCGGCCGGGAGGAGGCTGCGTGCTCGGGGCTGGGGCTGCGAGCGGGGTGATTTTGTATTAAAATGAGGAGGAGGAAGAAGCGGCAGCCACAGCGGCGGCGGCGGCGGCAGCAGCAGCAGCAGCAGCAGCAGGAGCAGCGGCGTAGAGGGCTGCAGCCCGGGCGGACGCGCGGAGCCGAGCTGGGCACGGCGGCGGCGGCGACAGCGGCCGGGATGAGTCAACTGATCATTTAATGGGGGCAGAGACGGCAGCGCGGGGGAGAGCGAGCGAGAGCGAGCGAGGCAGAGAGAGAGAGAGAAGCAGCCCCGTCCGGGGACTCGCGCTCACACGCACGCACACACACACAAACACACACACACACCTCTCCCTGTGCCACCCAGCAACAACCGGCCTCGTCACAACAACAGCAACAGCCGCCCTCTAGCCCGGCCCGGGGACCGAGTCTAAAGCCGGGGCGACTCCAAAGGACGCTTCCCACCCCCCCTCTTGCATCTCGGGAAACTCCTCATCAGTTTTGCCGGGGTTTCTGGGCTGCCTTTCCCCCTAAGTCCTAGTGCCATTGTGGTGCTCGTTGTTTACCTCGGACTCCGGCTGAGTGAGAGCTCGGCGACTTTTTGGGGGGAGGGGGCGGGGAGTTCGTCGCTGCCGAGGCGGTGGAGGTGGCCGGGGGTGCCTTCAGATTCCCTCCCCCTCCCCCCCCGACCCTCTTTCTCTCTCTCTACTCACTCGGCTCCCCAGGCGATCGCAGCCCCGCGTCCATGGGCTGGGAGAGGGTCCTCGGGGCTGCTATCAGCGAGGGCCGAGTCAAAAGTGGCATTTCAGTGCCTTTCCGGGGCGCTTTCCGCGACCTTCTGCCCCCAACCCTCGCTGTTCCCCGGTGGATGCCCTCCTTGGGGGTGCGAGGCTGTGGGAAGAAAGTTTAAGGTTTGTTAATAATTAGTCGAGCTGGTTGGGGAGGGGGTGGGGGCGATTGGAAGGAGGCGAGGTGGCCTTCCCCTCCCTGCGTTCTCCGGGGTTATTGGAAAATAATACTGCAAGTGACAGCCAGAAGTAGACTTTCTGTTCTCACACCCAAGAACCCGAGCGAGCAGGAGGGAGGGAGAGAAGCGAGGGGACCTTGCTTTCCTTTTTGGAGACCTTGTCCGCAGTGATTTTTTTTTTTTTTCCTTTTTAAGAGAATCCTCAGTCGCCACCTCGCCTCCCCAGCACCACCACAGTGTACAGCTCATAACGGGTTTTGCTTTGTTTTTACGATTTTCCCCCCAACGAATCACTTGTCAGATCAATTTTATCTTCTCCCTCCTCCCTACTTCCCACTCTCCCCTCCTCCCCCATCGAAAACCCCGTTCTCTGAGGTTAGACATTTTACAAACCATATATGTTGTTTTTCGAATTGTGATTTTTTTTTAACCCCCCTCTCCCATGGCTACTCTTCTAGACGTTTATTTCTGCCCTTCCCCCGCTTAGGGGGGCGGGGGTAGGGGAAGAGAAAATAATACAATTTCAGGGGAAGTCGCCTTCAGGTCTGCTGCTTTTTTTTTTTTTAATTAAAAAAAAAAAGGACATAGAAAACATCAGTCTTGAACTTCTCTTCAAGAACCCGGGCTGCAAAGGAAATCTCCTTTGTTTTTGTTATTTATATGCTGTCAAGTTTTGAAGTGGTGAGTTTCAGGTCGGTTTTGCTAATTTCACTCAGTAAAACTGCAGTGTTTCTGTTTCTAGATAGTACTTTGCTTCTTTGTCTCTTTAAAAGGTCACAGTGAAAGCTTGGCCTGGATCGTGCCGGCCATATGGAATGGATAAGGGCACAATCTCTTAAAATGTGATTATGGGGTTCTGTGGGGGCGAGCGAGGCGATCCAGCAGGGAACTGGTTGAAAAAGATCCCACGGTGCAAAAAATAGCTTCTTGAAACCAGAATTTTGTGCTTTTCTTTTTTCTTTTTAGAGGAAATAATAGCAGTGTCTGAGTTCATGGTTTAATTCAGTAATGGTCACATATAGACTTATTTTATGGACAGGGAAATGGGATTTTGAGAAAGTAACCTGCATTCTGTGTGCCAACCAGGCTTTACACTAAAATGTGTTTTAAAATGTGTAACTCAAAAGAAACTCTGAAGCCTGGCATCTGTTGAGACCATAGTTAGTTCCCGTGCTGTCAGTCCAGCAGGCCCCGTGCAGGCTGCTCTTTGCAGTACCAAACTGAGCTTTGGTGAACTTTAGCCTTGGGCACAGAGTTTAAATGAGTAAATTGGGTGTTTTATGTGCATGTAATTTTGCTTTATAATGTAAAGCTTTTTACAAGATGACTGAGTGTTTAATAGACTCTTATAGGTGGGTATTGGAAGGATAATTTTCCATGACCTGTATGATGTTTTGATTGTCAATACATTAACTAAATTATAATCTATCACTTTCATTTGCTGTACAGCTTATAATGCTGTTAAGCCTCATGACTACTTAATATGTTTTGTAGCATTAACTTTGATGCTGTAGTCTCCTCCCCCCTCCTTTTTTTCTCAAATTGCCCCACGGGTTAAGTATTTTCTTTTCAAATCGTATGTTTTAAAATTCATCATCCGCTCTAGGGTAAGGCAACTAATTTCAGAAAAAGCAGCTCTGTATTATAATCCACATGAAACATTATAAACAGTGTTTTGAATAAGTTAATAATCATCACTCTCTAATTTTGGCTTTAGACGGTAGTTTAATATGATGGAAAAGAGTAATCTTGATAAAAAGTGGTTAAAAGAGGCACATTTATTGTTAATGAACCTCATAACCAAAAACAGATGGGACCTCGATCAAGGGTAAACCTTTAGTCCTCAGCGTGCCACCCTAGAGTACAAGGATAAATAGCCATTATTTCTCAAACTTTATAGTTCTTCAGTTGGCATTCTTAAGGTTGCTTCTAAACCTGCTCCCCCCCCCCATTCACTCCTTTTCTTGATTATAATGGACAAAGTAATCTATGGTTTAACAGGAAAAAAATGCTTACAGAAGGGCCATCCTAATACAAGCTGGCTTTCAACAAACACAGATCTCAATAGCTTCTTTGGTGAAATAATTTTTTTTTTTTTAAGTACAAGATATGTTGAATTACCAGACAGCTGGAAGAAAGTGGTAATTATTATATTCTCTTTGGCTTTCCTAAATCTGATCCCCCTCCTCCTTAGTATTGGTGAGCTCCACACTTCAAGTACCATGAAAGTTTATAAAATAATTCTACTAAACCTATTCTTATCAGTTCCAGTTAAAACTGTATTTTAGAAGTGACTTTGATATCATGCTAATTGCTTTATCATAAGCTATGAAAATTGATGTCCAGCGTATAATATAACTGAAAACAATGATCTGTTACACTTTTTGTGAAGTCCGTTAAGATGTTGACTTCACTGCATACTAGGATTATTTTTAAACGCTGGTGACTGTGCTTTACCAAAATCACCAATATTTTTTTAAAAAGCGAGTTTAGCACTTGAATCTAATGTGTAGATCACAAAGTATTTTCAAGTCTTTTGCTATTTAAATTGTTAACAGCATTCTCTTACTGAGGGATGCCTAAATATTAAAGCTAAAACACATAAGTTGTAATGCTTCAGTACCTGGAATGTTTGAAGAAATCCTCTACCTTCCGTTTTCTTAAGGGTGAAGTGATCCAATCACATGTTTGAGTCAGGTCTTGACTAGGTCTTTAACAGTGCACGTGATTCTTGAAACTAGAAAACTTGAAAAGTAGAAATCAACTTTTCTAGGAATCAACCTGTAAAGCCAGTGAGAGTTTAAAAAGCAGGTATTTACTACCTTCTTTTTGAGGTGGCACATACATATTTATTTTTCCTCATAAAAATTAAAACTATGTGCAAATGTAAACATACATAAGGTCTAATTAATATTTTGGACTGTGATAATCTTCCCATTCTTGATTAAAAGTGTTGCTATTGTATTCTGTAATGAGTTTCTAATTTTTAAAAATTGGGAGTACCTAAATATGTTATTTTCTTTTTAACTACACTGGTGGTAATTGTTGTTCTACAAGTCAGCCCATTCCCCCCAACTTAGTTTTGTTGGTAGGTGACAGATTGTGCTTTTATTCTAATGTGTGTTGCTACTAGTCTTCACAAATTATTTTGTTAACTTGAAGGGAAATGTAATACTGTTATCTAGAAATACAGTAACATCTGCATGTTAAGCAATTTTACAGGTATGTTGTATTTGTGGAGAGAAATAGCTAGGGACAAAATATTTACTTGGTGTATCACATGGGGGGGGGAGAGAGAGGAAGAGAGGAAGAGAGAGGGAGAGACCCCTACCCAATTATAACATGTCTTCTTTTTTAAATTCTGGCAGGTGATCTTTAGAGGGTAACTGAGTATGGATCATTTGAACGAGGCAACTCAGGGGAAAGAACATTCAGAAATGTCTAACAATGTGAGCGATCCGAAGGGTCCACCAGCCAAGATCGCCCGCCTGGAGCAGAACGGGAGCCCGCTAGGAAGAGGAAGGCTTGGGAGTACAGGTGCAAAAATGCAGGGTGTGCCTTTAAAACACTCGGGCCATCTGATGAAAACCAACCTTAGGAAAGGTAAATACTTGGGAGCCAAAGCCTGAAAAGCTGCAAGCCCTTGTGTCTACTACTCGAGGCCAGTTTGTGTGGGGGTGGGAGAGGCAGAACATGTCTCTGTACGTCCTTTCCCCTGATTCTCTTTCTGATGTGAAATGAGCTACACTGCAGGCTGCAGTGTCCGTCTTGCTTGCAAAGTATAGGCTCTGTGCTCGAGTGCAGTACCTGACTCAACTATATAGACTGGAGACTTTGGATGTTTTGGATGGTAAGGACAGAGTCAAATTAATGGCCTTCCTGACACAAGGCTTCCGTTGATAAGGTGGTGTACTAGTAGAGGGTATGTAGGTGGCTGTTGCTTAAACTAACCCTGATTAAGAATAAGACACTTAGATTGTGTGAGTACTGCTCTAGCTTTTTCATAGGGTTACTGGCTCTAAGTCATTTTCTGAGATAATGGGAATCTTACCTGATACGGTGGAAAAGTTTTGCAATGTCCTTTTTTGTAGTTTATTTTCTTAAGAGCAAATTTATTATTGAGCAGTGAAAAACCTGATGATTCTAGTTGTTGTTGTTGTTGTTGTTGTTTTTTAATATTTGCTACAGTTGAGTCTTTTTGATAAAGGGAGGGCAGACTTAGGCAAGTTTACCAAGGGAAGTGTGTAACTGTGTGACTCCTTTCTACCAATTTTTCAATTAAATTGATGAAGTTCAACAACTTTGGCTGTGTGTAGCATTGCTACATACGTAGGTCAGTGCCTATACTGGGTATAACGTGTGTGCCTTATAAGGGTCTTTATTTTGTCTCTGAATAACTGTGTATAGGACTCAGCTTTTCCTTACACTTGCTAAGCAAAGGATAAAAATGCCATCGTTTAGCAACCAAGAATATTAAGTAGGTAAAGTTAGAAGGCAGAGGAATTTCATTGTGTTTGATGCATAACATTTATCATACAATCATTTATTTTTTTCTTGGTTTGGCGAAAACAAAGAATATATTGATCCTGAAATGAACAGACACAGCAGTCCGTATTGTTAGATCTTTATCTATTAAAAATGGAAAAAGAGCACTTCAGCAAATTCTTTGGCCTCTACTCATGATTACCCTATTTATTGATTGTTTGCCAAGAATGTATGCATCTTAAGAAAGCCCGGGTAAGAGCATTAAAAATATAATTTATTACGGCTTTTCAAACTGAGTGCATTAATATTGTACTGTGAAGCACTGGGGCTCTATAAAAAAGACTTTCTGACGCCTGCAAACATATAAGTTCCATAAATTCCTAAATAGGAGATTTCAGCTGTCTCTGGTATTATGTGATATTTGCACAGCAAACTTTAATGCCAGGACAGTTTTAGACAAGGATTCTACAGACTTCACTGCACCTTATGGCAGACGTGCTGTTTACACAGGCTCATAAACCTTTAGCAAAAGCGTCTAAGACTGCCTCCAGGTTTAAATCATGTGGTATTTTTAGCATTCGGCAGTGACCAGTGCGCTCCCCTTTTAATGCTGGAAGGTTACGAAGTTGCTGTAGTTGGAAGTCTGGCCAAACACTCGCACAAATAATCAGACAGTTCAGAGAAGGCTCCTGTTTAGCATTACTCCCAGTATCAAGAAGGCGACGGTGACAAGTTTCCTAGGAGCTTTAGCAGCTAGATTTGTAATTAAATGATTCTGTTGCCACTTATCAGTAGTCCCTCTAATTATCTATAGGGTATCTCGAAATAAAAGCCAGAGTAAATCCAATATGTTTCAACAGTTTGCAAAAGCGACAGTTATTTTCCTAGGTCTAAGGAACATATAGTAGAACACGTCTGTATCGTTCTATAAGAGGAAAAATCAATGCATATGTTTTTGTTGTACTAACCCAACTCTTTGAAGCCATCAGAACAGGGAGAGGAGAAACCAAAGTACAGTAATTTCACTTCCTGCTCAAATGTCTTTTTTTTTTTTTAAAGGTTGCTTTCATAGGGACATATTTTTAAAATCCAGCTTAATTGTAGAAGGTACTCAGCTTGCTTCAGACAACAAAATTACTAGAGCTTTTTGGTGGTGATGATGTGGGCTGGGGTTTTTTTTTTTTTCCATCTTATTTTTCACGTGCATGGATTCTGTTTGACAGGTGCTAGATAAAAATTGTGGCTGAGATGAGAAAGCACTACTTAAGAAAAAGAGATTGGATGTTTTTGTTTATTTGTGTAGGAAATTTTGCCAAAGTACCTTCAAGCCAAGGAAGAAATCACCAGTTTGCATGTTGCTATTTTTGCTGTGGTCTTCCCAAGTCTTCTTCTGATCCCTGACAGGTTCTCTCTCTGGTATAAAACAGATGAATGAATGACAAGAATATTGGCAAGCTCTGTGGCTTGTTTTTCATGCCTAGCCTGTTGGGTACCTCCGAATGAGTTTGTGAGCTTTCCTAAGTAAACCTGAAGGGGTTTATTTGTCAGAGCTAGAATCTCTAGTGAACAGTTCGCAAGGGCTTTGGTGAAGATGCACATGTAAAAAACGGTAGCTGTTTTACTGCCAGCTTTTGTTCAGCATAAACAAGAAAACAGAGCATGTGGAAAGGGCATCACTGATGTCAGTAGGATACCCCGGTTTTTAGCTCTGGTTGGCGTGCACTAGAAATCTCCAGAAGTTGGTAGGATTCTGTGGGTCGGGGGGACAGAGCTGGTAGAGGCATTAATGTTAGAGGACTAATTGGGGATCCTGGGTGCCCTGTTAAAGTAACCCTTGTCATCATTTATGCTAAAGATGATACCCTCCTGGCAGTTTGCCACAGTACAGTTGAGACGCATCTGCTTTTAACCCTTTTCCGTATCTCACTGGAAGTCTGACAGTGCTCTGCATAAACACCTTGAAGACTATAGCATTCCGCGATTTCAGTTTTCTAGAAGCCTCTGTTCTAAGAGTGGTGTGGCCTGTGCTTATTAATTGTCTGGCTACTGAGTTATTACATTGGATTAAAGTAAATAGAGAACACATCAAATGTATGCAGGTTCCTTTATCCTAATGTGTCCTTATGAGGCCAGTTTCCTTTTCTCTGTCTCCTCACATGTAACAGAGATTGTTTATTTTAAAGACAAGTGGTTACTGTGATATCTTTTTAGTCAGGTAGATTAAATGAGTAGCCATGAAAATAAATCCTAATTATTTGCATTATGCACATAGTGAAATCTTATATTGTGAACATCAGTTTGGTTAAGTTTTGTGTTTCTCTTCTGGAACTGTTAAGTAAAGATCTTTAAAAAAGAAGAAATGCTAATAATTTTATAGTCAAGGATAATCTGGACACGAACAAGACAAGTTCAGTATTAACAAAAGCATGTAGGAAGCGTGAAGGTGGGTTCCTCTGAAGACCACTACAGTGAGTTACATTTTCACACTGTGTACCTCCTCCAGCAGATCAGGCAAGATACTTCTCTCTCATCAGCATTATTGTTTGATCCAAAAGGTAATTCTGCATTCATTGGTTTTGGAAAATACACTGTTGTTATTAAAGGAGCGCCCAGATTACCTTAGGACCAAGTCCACATTTGATTTAAATATTTCTCTTACAACTTTAAAAAATAAAAGAAGGCATATGTGTGTGTGTGCATGCCTGTATTTCTGTGCCCTGCCTGCCTTGGAAACACAGTCTCCCCTTCTCTCACTGTTGGGAAGATTTATTTTCACGGCTTAGTTTTTCCTACCCCCCCGCCCCCACCAGATTGTATATCTGAAGATTGTTGGTTTGCGTCTCTTTTTCTCTGTCTCTTTGATAGGAACCATGCTACCAGTTTTCTGCGTGGTGGAACATTATGAAAACGCCATTGAATATGATTGCAAGGAGGAGCATGCGGAATTTGTGTTGGTGAGAAAGGATATGCTTTTCAACCAGCTGATAGAAATGGCATTGCTGTCTCTGGGTTATTCGCATAGCTCTGCTGCCCAGGCCAAAGGTAAATAATGCATACGTGGGGTTGGAAAGATTGCTTGGCATCCTTTGTTTACTTTGCAGAGAAAGCCCTGAATATTTTTATTCAAAGAACTGTAGCCTGTGTGTTACATTGGTTCCTTATAGACTGTGGGTTTTAAAGATTGGCTTAATTCAGTTTGGTTTAGTTAACACACATTTTGCTTGTGTGGAATGTCGAGGTAGATTTTTTTTTTTAAATTACTTCAGCTGAATCATTAGTATGCTTATTGACCTTAATAATCTGCTCCACTGAGGACCCACAAGGAAGTGAGGAGCGTATTTGAGCAGATGGACTGTTGAGAGTCAATTTGCATTTATGACTGAATATCTAGTTCTGTTTCTTTTATTCTGTTTCTGATGGTTTTATGGGCTGTAAAGTATTTTTCAATGCTGATTCCCATTGCAATAGAGAATCTTATCTAAATCGTAAAGCCATTTAGAATTGGTTCAGCTATGTCTTATTAGAACTTCCTGTAAGTTAGGAAAATGTGGCCTATGCATAGGTTTTATTGATGGGGTTTTATTTCCAAAATAATAAACAACCCTTCAGTCATTTACATAATTTTACAATTTGGAAAGCTAAGCTGTGAATATTTTCATTGACCTGCCTTTTAGAGGGAAGGGAATCATTCAGACAGAAATCACAATATTGCTTGCGGTGGGGGGCAGTGTAAAAAACACGGACAGCGACAGCCTCCTACTAGAAATATTATCTGAAGGGTGAAATATTTAGTGACATACTCTCTTTATCTGGAATAGGGCTGATCCAGGTTGGAAAGTGGAATCCAGTTCCACTGTCTTATGTGACAGACGCCCCTGACGCTACGGTAGCAGATATGCTTCAAGACGTGTATCATGTGGTCACATTGAAAATTCAGTTACACAGGTGAGTCAGGGCAGCACTTCTAGGGCAGAACGCGTTCCATGCCTGCTCTCTGGAAATAAAGCATCTCTGGTCAGCCTTTGATTTTTATTTACGGTGTGTTTCAGCAAGGTAAATCCAAATTGATTTTATTATTTTGCCCCTTCTGCTTTATTTTCCTCACTTCAGTGTATATTTAAAAGCAGCTCCCCCACCCCCCAATTTGTAGGTTTTACGCAGGATATCAAAAGACAAGACTTTTTACATTTAGTCAATTAAATGATGCATTACAAGAAGGCATTTTACATAAAGTTTACTTAAGAGAAAAATATTTTTGCATATCATGAACAGTGCCATCTGTGTACATTTTGTGAAAGAATGCCTTATTCACTATTGCCGCAATCATATTTATTTATATATTTTTTTACCATTTTAATTCGTATGAACAGAGTCACGAAAGGAAAACGGTTAATACGTTAATGCTTTTCACGATGGCTCGTGAGAAAGCAGTACACCTTAAATTGTCTTCCCAAGCGCATCAGAGCAGGAAGGTAGAAGTAACATGAAAAAATAGCCACCACAGGCAGCTGATGTATAATTCATGCATCGATACAGCAGATGTGTTGTATAAAGTAATTAACTAATCGGAACAATCAGGAGACCGAGAGCAATCTCCAGATGCATCTGTTTGATGCGCAAAATGAAATCTGTCTGTCTTAAAGGAATGTTCTGCAGCGGGATGCAATCTTGTAATAATCCCCTTTCTAATCTATGTCTCAAATAGTTGCCCCAAACTAGAAGACTTACCTCCCGAGCAGTGGTCGCACACCACAGTAAGGAACGCTCTGAAGGACTTACTGAAAGACATGAATCAGAGTTCGTTGGCCAAGGAGTGCCCCCTTTCACAGGTACTTAGCATAGCATGTACTAAATAATAAGCCGTCACGGGCAGCCCTGATTTGAGGTGTGGCGGGGCTCCACAGTCTAAAGCAACTGGTATCTGTCAAATTTGCAAAGTGACTCCACCACTGGTGACTTGAAACAGTATGCCTGATTTATTCTGGACAGAAGCCTTTACACTTTTTCTCCCTTGAGGAAAAGAGTGAAGGAAAAACAGCTCAGCAGAAGACTGTGTTAGCTTCTTTTTAGACTCCTCTTCTGAGTGTTCTGAGCACGGAAACTACATTCTCCTTAGCGTCCTGATGTAAGAAAGAGTCAAGGTTGTATAACCTCCAGGAACGTTTGGTGAGGGCGAGTGGCGGTGTGAATGTTAATGGGAAATGTCACCATGCTACCTCAATAAAAAAAAAAAAAGTACAGTTTTGAGATATTTTATCCGTTAACAAAAAAAGGAAAAAAGCATTTAGTGTAAATGATTATAAAAATATGAAGTTTCTTTCCTGTAACTAAAGGTTGAGTAGTTGTTGAGATTTTGTCACCAGTTTTGTGGCATTGGTTTACTTGTTTTGCTTTGTTTTTTGGTGGAATTTTATTCTGTCCTCTGAGATTCCTGTCATGTTACCAGAGATTCTTGACATGATGTTACCAGAGATTCTTGACATGAGACAAAGGTTTATCATTGTTGTATTTGATATTTTAGAATGAATTTTTGTGAAGTGCCGCTAAAACTCTCGATGGAGACTGCCCCCCCTTCTAAATTTCAAACCAAACATCGGTTGTGATAATGCTCAGCTGATCTCACGTAAGAAGGGGTGCTGTGAACCCGCTCTTCATGGTCTGCTTGTGTAGTCGCTATGTGATCATGTTAGGATGCCACCCCTTGGTGTCACACCCAACGTGAGGCCATCCCGTGATACAGTATGGTTCAAGTACAGTCTAACAGGAGTCTTACCTCATTTTGAAGTTTTTCTTTTCTTTCAAGTTCAAAACGTAGTTCTAAGTGTTAGTCTGTCAGTCACTTGAATGTGAACCACATGACTCTGCTATGAACATTTCTGCTGTTGAGATTTTCTCAAAATGTATTTCCAGCGTGATGCTCGTGAAGGTACTGGTACCTTCGGAAGGAAGATTGTGGGCTTTTGTGCTACTGTTTCATGGAAACTCCATGTATCTCCCGTTGCTGCGTTACAGTCCATCAGCTTTACTTTGATATTTGTTAGCAGTTATAGGAATGAAGCAAATGAGTTAAATTTATAGTTAATTATGGCTTTCTGTATTCTTGTAAGGTAAGCTGTAGCCATAGGTAAAATATTTTTTGCATTGCAGGTGTCAAGTTCTTGGAATCCAGGGCAAATTCTTTTTGTCATTTTAGCTTTTTTCCTTCTATCTTCCCTCTCTCACCCTTGGAGTAGAGAGGATGTGAATTTATAACCATCGAATAAAAGTAATTTAAATTAATTAAACACAGTTAAATCAATAGGATGATATAATGAAGCAGGTGACTCTTTCATCTGGGACTTTGGGTTTTGCAGACAACTCCAGATAATGTCACTTGGTTACTAGCATTTGAAAATTTGAAATGTCCTAGAAATAAACTTTCTTAAAATTCATAGTTAAAACGTGCATAGCCCCAGTAGAGGAATGTCACGTATCTATCTATGTGTTGCTAAACATCTCATTGATTTTGGAAGGAAATTCAGGCCAAGATTTAAGGCGTTTACTGTGAGCTGGAGAAGAGGATGCTAGCACAAGTATTTATTGATATAAGCAGTGAGGACTAATTGTTTATTGACATCAGCATTCAGCCAGTAAACTCCACCTCACTATAGCTTATAAATATAATTGTGAATTTACGTAATGTTATCATGGGAAATGAATTGAATATGGACAATTATAACATTAAACAGAATGACAATATGAAATCCGGGGCTTGGTTTTGGAGGCCTCCGCTGGTGCGTTTCTGTAGAGAAGCCTTTTGAAGAACATGTGACGGTGTGCAAGTTGGAGACCCTGCTGTAAGCACGAAGTGGCGAAACTAGGCTCTGACTTCAACCTCAGTTGTAATTACAATTGTCCTCTCTTCAAAAATAGCTTGTGAAAAAACTGTGTGTAGTTTACCAGTGGCAACAGATATTTGAGATTAATGTTTAATATCATGGAGAAAAATGCACCTGTTCTTTACATGAGGGAGATACTTTCTACTCTGCTGCTCCATCTTTTCTTTCTCTCTCTAGAATGAGTCCACAAACCTTGGTACTTAATGCGGAACGCTGTAATAATGAACTGTTTTCCATTTGCTTCTTTATTTTCTTTTCTGCCATAAGTTATGAAAGAAGAGAAAACCAGGCTCTGTAAGGCCGTAGCCCAAAATATATGCTGAGCTTGGCAAAGATACCTTCTCTCCCCTGTGGTTGAGATACAGGGATGAAGATGGCATTGGGAAAAATGTCTTGCAAGTGGACATTTCCTCAGCCTTCCACAAAATGGTACCTATCATGGCGGAATGCTCACTGTTGAGGCTTGTTTACCCTCTCCACCGCTCGTGGAGTTTTCATCTAGTCGCTTGAGAATTTGGAGCATGCAGTCTAGCATACGCATTTTGCTGTACATTAAGAGTTTTGCTGAATATGATAAAATACCTCAGCAGCAAGTATAGCTGTAGGGCCCCTTAATGTTAGCTTAGTAGCATGTTCGCCCTGTGGACGCTGGTTCAGTTGTTCCCTTTACAGAGTAGAGGCCGGGAGGTGAAACCAGTGGGAATCCAGCAGGCGTGTGCTTGGGGTGCCTGAGAAGCCGTTCCTCCTGTGGGCTGATCTCTGGAGGATCACCCCACACTTGTTAGGCAGATGTCCTTGGAGTATTAGAATTTGGTTTTTATCCTTCCCAGGCTCCTCTTTGGACAGATGAAGAAGCCAGTGATCCTAGAGGTTAAAGTCAAAATGCTGGTTAGTGACCAGAAATCCTTTTCCAAGGATAAATTTTGGAGTGTGTTGATTTTAAAGTGTACACTTAGGTTTTCGTGCAATAATGTCTGATGGTATTTGCAAGGTTTCCTCCAGCTGCAGAAATTCTGTAAGGGTGCCTGTGGTTTGATTTATAACCAAGCCTTTACTTCTGTTACTGCTTTCCTAAATCATGAATCTGCCCAAATAGATTGACATCCATCTATTAAGTTTTTGTACCACATGTTTATTTTTATAAAAACATGCTAAGATGCAAACACTTAGTTCCTTATGGAGCCGCAGTTGGTCACTTTCTCGTCACTCTTACTTTTTTCAGTGGATGTGGTTGGATAAGGTGGGTGTTGTATTCTGAACTGTAAGTAAGAAAGAATAAATCGGCTTGGGGACAAGAAAGCCGGTGGTCATAAGAACATGGAGTGTATGGATTCGGGAGGCAAATGGGAAGTTAAAAAGAAGTAAACGTTTTGATTTACAATAAAACATTTCACATTCATTTTAGTTTTCCCTGAAGTTTTAGAAAGTGAACTTAAGCCCTGGATAAATATATATACATTCAGTACAAGGATAGATTCATTTTGTTAAAAGGTCAGTGATTATTTCTCTTAGCCTAACTAACCTCTTTCTTCTGAAAACATTTAGGTCAGATATTCCTGAGAAATTTTAATCTGATACATGCATTTTTATCACCTCTACCCCACCATATATACACGCACGCATGCACGCTTACATATCACACCTTGCACATAGTTAAGGGACTGGCTCACTCTCTATTTTCATTCCTCACCTGGAGATAAGTAGCTCCAGGCCCAAGTCCTATATGAAGTAGGTGAAAATTGTCACTTTTATTTTCAAGTAGCAAAATACATACAAAATATATTTAAGTTTGAATGTTTCATTTTACCATTTCCCCCATGCTGGTTCTGTGAAACTTGACACTCACTGCCATAAGCATTTAATAAGGACCTCTGTGCTGAGTTGATTTTCAGTCTATATGATGCAGAACTCCAGAGCAGCAACTTAAAAATACATATCAGTTATACTGCAAATACATGTTTTTTAAACTGCACTTTTGCATTATTGTTTTATAAGTTTTAGACCGGGATGACATTTCTGAAAAACTTTAAATAAACAATAACTCTCTAGAGGGAGCGCCTGGGTGGCTCAGTCGGTCTAGCGTCTGACTCCGGCTCAGGTCATGATCTCATGGCCAGTGAAGTCAAGCCCCGCATCTGGCTCTGTGCTGTCAGCCTGAAACCTGCTTCAGATACCGTGTCTCCCTCTCTCTCTCTGCCCCTCCTCCACTCATACTCTGCTTCTTTCTCTCTCTCTCAAAAATAATAAACACTTAAAAAAAAATCACTCTCAAGAGAGCATCCAACATCAATATTCATATATTGTGTTTCATCTGAGAGTCTAACCCTATGAAATTTATTCACATATTCACATACCTAACTCATTCAAAACTGTGTATTGACAGTCTGCTGTGTGAGAGGCTTCCTGTTTTCTATGTAGTAATGAGGATGATACACCTTAATAGTTGAAATCATAATTTTTATTTAGTGCTTTTGACATAGGATGGGCAAGTCCATCACCCTAAGCGGAATATAGTTTGTAGCCTACTCACAGTGGAGGAAGCTGAGAGAGTGAGTGTTTAAATGAGTCTCATGGTTACATAGCTGCTAAAGCAGAGGGGAAAGAATTCACACCCAGAGCCTGTGAACTTAATCAAATATCCTTCTTGGTCATATATAGATGAAGGACTTTTTTTTTTTTTAAGGCTTCCTCAAATTAATTTGATGTGTTTTATAAAATACTTCCATTTCCCTGAAGTGATAACTCCTTCCAGTTTTCCAATTGCATTTATTCTCATTGCCAAAATTTTGCTTTAGCAGATGTGTTTTTGGTTTTGTTGTTTGCACATTGACTTGCTTTGAAAGTATTACGGTTTCATGCCCCCAGTTTAGAAGTGAGAGGGTAGTTTAGACCAGAGGGACTAACTTCTGGGCTAATCCGGTGTTTGGGAGGTTCCAAAAGGTTTAACAGCTCTGTGGCAGTCACTTCCTCCCCCACCCTGTCACATCCTTCTGGATCAGTAGGTGTAATTGAGCTAATAGCCCTTTATTTTGAACCCCAAGACAATGTTAGGCATTTGCATTGGAGACAGTGGGCACTTGAATTTCTTGAGTCTATTTGCAAGTATAGACCTTCGGTCAGCCACTGGCCTGATATGATGGATGAGGATATAACTAGCCAACTCCATTTAAAAATAGAGCGTTTCCTGTGTGAGATGTGCTTGTAGGATTTTGTACTTGCCCCTTCCTGATATAATACATAAATCTTGTTAGATACATAAACTTTTTTAAATTCCAAGACTTTTCCCAGTCCTTACCGAACTGACCATGGGAATCTATGGTTATGAACATCTGCTTTGCCAGGCACTGAAGTACTTGATACTGATTGGATTTCACTTCCGTTTTCAGCAATTGTATTAATGGCGAGATTCATAAAGGAAATGGGAAACCAGTCTTATATGGGGAGTAGTGTGAATTGCTATTTATTTCCTCTGCCTTCGTTTTTGAACCAGTTATTCTTCATTCTCTTTGAACTTAGTTATCTGCTCTGCGTTAATATTGATAATATATAGAATTTACAATAGAAGAATAAAAATGTGCTCCCAATTGCACGTGTTCCTTTATAAATCCCATATAGCAGGCTCATTTTTAGCTGATTTAGATACATAAGGATTTTAGTGTAGCTTGATGTTAGCTCTCTGTAACGTTTCAGATATATTAATCAAAAAAGCCAAACTTAATAAAGCATCTAACTTAAAATGGATTGATATCAAATATTTTATAGCTGCTATCTTTTCACAATAGTAAAACATAAAAGAGTTTAAGCCATGCCAATTTAGAGAGTGCTTAACAATGTGTAAGTACTTCATTTTCACTTAATAGATTTTTACCTGTGCTTTGTTTTACATCTGAACAGGTTTCCTTTGACCTCAAAATCACTAATGCAAGGAAAATTACCATATCATGAGAGCATTTCCCCTATTTTTTTTCTTTCTGACTTGCAGAATAATAAATACTGCCAAGGTTGGGGAGTAGAGCTGGCCTGGAAAGAGCCTATTAAATGCTATTTTCTAATTATTTTTTTAAAGTTAACCAGATCATGCTAATCAATTTGATTTTCTTGCTTAAACACAGCTAGTTTTAGAGTGCTTTTGGAGTGTCTTTTTTTTTTTTTCTCCACAACTACTACTTACATTTCAAGTTGGGCTCTATCTGGACTTGCTTTTTAAACCTGCTTTGTTTCATGTCCGATTTGGCCAAACAGACTCGTAAACAAATAAACAAAAGACCTTGAATTCAGAACAATCAAAACAAACAGATATACGCACCCAATTTTTTTTTTCCTGTTTCATTGGAAACTGCTTGATCATAACGTGCTCCGAGTATAAAAAACATAAGAGAGCCTTTAACATAACAGGAGAGAGCCTCAGCCCGGCTCTGCAGCTCATTGCCAATTGAAGTAAGGAACGCTCTGGCTGTTGGGACTTTTAAATCTAGACTTAAAAGTTATTTGTTCTGTTTAGCATTTTTAAAACGATTCTATTAGGAATTGTATGTGCTTCAGTTTTAATTTTAACTCATAATGATTGTAAAGCACCCTGGGATGCTTGCATGAAGGGCGCTTCAGAAATGTAAGATTGTATTGTGTTCTAATATGCAGTATTATTATGGGGTGCTGGCGTTTCACAGCGGACAGTTCGTAAGGTTGCAGAATTCCTCATTGTAGGGAAGGTAGCTGACATCCTTCAGACATCCTTCAGCAGTCTTTTGTTTCCTTTCGTTTTTACTCTAAAACTTTATCTTCTCTAGCCATCATCTTTGTCTTTACTTTCTTCTTTAAAAAATACTATCTTTTCCTGCAGTATTTTCCCATAAAAATGCGAATCTAATTTAGTTTACTCAGAAGGGTTAAAGATGCAAACCAGATGATAGGTTGAAAGTTAAGAAAAGACTAACGCTTCGTTGGCATCCCTCGATATCACATTTTTACCTCATCCTTGGGTACCACTGACTGTCCTAGGCTTGTCCCTTTCTACTGTCAATCCAGCGTTTATTCTCAGGCAGTTAAAAAATGTGGAGCTACCTGAGACAAGTATTAACTTTATGAAACGACACAATAGAATTTCCAGAGGTGTATTGAACCTTCTGGGTTATGATAACATAGAACAGAGCCTAATTTCGTTTTCTTCATATTTCTTAATGGAACTATTTCTTGATGTGATGTATTTCTTCAGCAACTTCATTCTGTCACTTTTTATGTGAGTCTTTGTGTGTCATTGCTCTTTGCCATCACTTTAATTAGTGAGCTTGTACCATTCGTTACCTAGGAGTCAAGAATGTGAGCTCTGTCATTACTAGCTCTGTCAGCTCTGGGAAGTTACTCTCCATGCCTCAATTTCCTCATCTATAAAGTAGGAAGGTAATAGCACCAATTCTTCAGGGTTGTTATGAGAATTACATGAAATAATGCTTGTTAAACATTTAGAACATTGCTCAGTTCTAAAGTGTACAATAACTTTGACTGTTTTTCTACAACATGATGATTGAGAGGTTGAAATTACACGGAGGGATGCTTCTAGTCATCTAAGAACCTTCTGCTCCATAGAAGATTTCAATGCTGACTCTTTATGGAAACAACCAAGAACTTTTCATTTGTGGAAAGATCAAAGGACTGTATTATAGTCCATCCTCACCTGTGAGGGACACTTTTAGCATCATCCTTTGAATCATTACAAAGTTCCGACGTATTTTAACATGGAAGCAGGGGAAGGCTCAACCTTGTGCTTTAAATAACCCCATTTGCAAGTTAAGCAAATAAGGTACTTTAGATTACACAGTGTCCAGAAAGCATAAAGATGCCTCAGGGGACTGTCCTCTAGGTGGGAGCTCGTCTGGTGTTCTTTTAGTGAACTCCCCTTACCCCCACCCCCTGCATGCTGGGCTCCATCCTGCCTTTGTAAGCCTAACATAGTACTTTCCACGCTGTTCTGAAATTATCTGCAGACTAACTATGCTCACCTTACGTGGTGATTAAGTGTCACAAAGGGCCTAAGTTTGATTCATCATCATGGCCGCAAGTCCTGGCACACAGTAGGATCTCAGGAATATTTGTGAAGCTGATACAGCCTCATAGGATTTTCAACATGTTATAAATGTCACTGCCATGTTAATTTCATGAACTAATAAACTATGTCAGTAGTTTTATTAGTAGTATTTTATAGATACTCTTGATCTATAATATCCCACTGTACAAAATATTTCCCCCATTATACCTCTGAATTTTTAACTTACCTAAACGAGAGCAAATTCTGAATTTTTCTTTAAGGAAACCTACTGATACTCCCAAGTTGTCCTGTATTTTTGCTTCTGTTACAGTGTTCTTGGATATATGTACAAATTTACATGTTTGTAAGCAGAACAGTGGTCTTGGAAGATACAAGGGATCCAGAGATGTAAAATATGCTGCAAAAGATCTACTAATTATATGTCACTGTTAAGCACAACCTTTTAACAATATATTTATATGCACATCTAAATTTTTTCTTCCATAATCGAACATGTATTTCAGCATCAAAATGAACTTTTAATTTTGGCTCAGTTGTGTTATATTTGAGATCCATGCTTTTTTACTGTTAGTTCCATTTGTCCATTTCTCAGATTTAAAAATAATATAAAGAAGGAAAATTTCAATAGCCGAGTCAATTGATTTATATTCAAAGATGGTGATGCTGCCAACATAGAAATGCTAACAGTCAGTACCACCCCATAGGGGGTCACAGTGTCCATTCCTGAATTGATGGTCTAAAGTCCACATTTGGCATTGGAGACTCTGTTTAGGGCTATAAATGCATAATGTGTAAAAGTCCTTGTATAAAGGCCTGGAATCACCTGAATTTAGGGAGAGCTGCAAGTGTAGATAACTGT
This sequence comes from Hyaena hyaena, assembly GCF_003009895.1. Classification (NCBI taxonomy): domain Eukaryota; kingdom Metazoa; phylum Chordata; class Mammalia; order Carnivora; family Hyaenidae; genus Hyaena; species Hyaena hyaena. Next base: position 645,946 of record NW_024081396.1, read on the forward strand.
TCAGCCATTCCAGAATGGGCCGTAGGGACTCGGTTTGTCCACCCTTCTGCCTGAGCACCAGCTCAGGCTGGAGCACAAACTCCAGAGACGGACAGGGCACATTATCTCTTGATGTCCATCCTGTGCAACATTTTTACCATTTCACTATAACTCCTAAAGAGGTGATTACCAGAATACAGCAGTTTCCAAAACTGTGAAGCATTTTCACAATATTGTTAAAGGCGAGCCAGGTTAATTTGATTTCCCTCTGTGACCTAATCCAGAAGTGACGTTGGTTTATATTTACTGAGTAGACATGGTAAGGCTTGGTTAACAACTAACAGCAACTAAAAGACACAGAAATCAAGGACAGGATTTATCCCTTCATCTGTGAAATCTTGGATCAGATATGAGGGGATCCACGGACTCTGTGATGGGTGTCTGAGCGTTTGTGCAGACCCAGAAATTGTAAGTCACTTTTGGGAGTGTATGTAGAGAGAGCTTCTACAGGTTTCTTGAGATTCCCAAAGAGAGTTTTATGGTTCCATAAAAAGCTAAACTCTGGACTGTCTTTTCTCCCCAAGTCTTAGGCAGTATGGCTTAAAAATCTTCCTAGTGTTCATATGAAGAAAGAATGCAGAGAAGGAATATAAAATCTGTAAAGAGTTACAGAGCCTAGTTCTAGTACAGTTGACCTTTGAACAACACAGGGTTAGGGACACTGACCCCCTGCATGGTCGAAAATCCATATATAACTTTTAATTTCTTAAAAACTTAACTGCTAACAGCCTGCTTTGACCAGAAGCCCTACAGATAACATAAAAGTTAACATATTTTGTATGTTACATGTATTATATACTGTATTCTTACAATAAAGTAAGCTAGAGAAAAGAAAATGTTAAGAAAATCATAAAGAAGAGAAAATACATTACAGTTCTATACTATAAAAATGTCTGCATATAAATGGACCCATGGGGCTCAAACCTATGTTGGACAAGGGTCAACTGTATTTACTTTTGAAAAGAAAATGGATTCTAACTACTTCAGTCCTTTCACTCTGTGGCTTAAAGTTTTTCAGAGTGCTTTATTTAGGACCCCTGGCATTTAACACAAATTTGCAATTTTTCTTGTGCTGCGTCTAAGTACAGATACTAGAAATTTTAATATCCATAGAGGATGAGAGGTTTAACTACACAAGGACCATCAGAGAAAGAGTGAGCAAGCTATCCTCAAATTTCCAAGTTGGTACAGAGTGCTTAAAAATCAGAATCTTAGGAAACAATTTTTGCTGTAAAAAAAAAAAAAGGGTCATTGGATTTAGATGAATTTAATGAAAAGCTCGTGAAAATTCCATTTGGAGTAGGATAATGTTTAATTTATAATGCTGGGTGTATTTTTAATAATCACATTATAAATAAGAAACCAGGGGATTTTAACCTTCCTAAAAATAACCCTATAGTTGGGACATTTGCAGTGAATGCCTAAGAATGGCCGATGTGCATTACAGGTGAATCTTCTTAAGTCATTGAAGAAGACCCTATAGGACCTCTGTTTGGGAATACATGTAGATTTCATAGACTCTGAAAGCTGTTAGAAGGGACCCTGGAAATTCTCTAATTCAATCCCCTTCATGTTGCAGGCGAACAAACGTAAGCTGCTGTGCAATTAATTTGAAATATTACCTACCCTCAGTCATAATACACCTTTTAACAGATATCTTCTAATTTAGGCTCTTTACTAATGTATTCAATTAGTTTGAATAAGAAGGTGTCAGTATGGTAAAAATTTCTAGAGTAGGTACTTCTGCAAAACGACAGAGTGGAGAATCTGGTCGAAAGGTAATATCTGGGTGTTAGGGAAAATTACTTTATGTGGAAAAACCGTATGAACTGTGAACCAACATTTTCTTTAAAAATTATGAATTGGGTATTTAAATAATTAAGTAAAATGTGTGTGCTGTGAAATTCTCACGTTTTCATTTTAGGAAATGCCAGAAAATTAAAAAAGATTTAGATGTGTTTTTTTTGTGCTTCCTTTTGTATTGGAGCTTTGTACAGAGATTCCATTTTTAGCATGGTACAAGGGTTACTTTCTGTGAAAATGCCATTTTCAGGCACTGGGATCGATCAAGATGGCAAGAGCCATAACTATGACAACTGGAGTTTAAGTAAAATTTATAAGTGATTAGTCTCTTCTCGACAAATTGAGATTCCGAATATGCCCCAGTTGTATCTCCCAAGAGAATGGCTTAGAGAGCAATAGAGGATCCAGAGGGAAAGATTTGGGGAACATAAGCTAACATGCACAAACAGAGTATTACACTTAGAAATCCTGCCATTTGCTTCTCATAAATTCAAGCCCATTTCTCTACCTTCCCACCCCCAAATACCAGATGGGGGACTACCTGTTAATTTTCAACAAATTCGTTCCATGTCACCATCTCGTGTGATGCCTTTTAGAGCTTGTTTGTAGCATTTGGTATCCTTTGGGATTAAAAGAAAGCTCCATTTGCCAAGAATCTCTATTAAAATCGTATTTGAACATGGAGTTGATTCTATTTGATCCAAAATTAAAGTTTGACCTTTGAGTTTTTCACATGCATATGAAACACCGCTGTGAGACTCGGCCCATAGGCAGACAGGACATAGAGAAAGAGGAGGGACCTCAAAGCGTATGAAGTTACATTTCTCAAAAAATAAAAATGTAAAAGAACAGGAAGCCAGCAGTTTGACAGATTGTTCAGTAAATGCTCATTTTATTGAAAATTATAAAAAGGTGCTTAATGCGTCTGTGCCATTAATACAATACATAAAAAGGTTACTGTCAAGATTAGCGTTCCAGTCCTGAAAATTAACTATAGGGTTTTATGCATCACTCTGCATCGACTGAGAAGTTAAAGGTTGCTGCATATACGTTTTACATGCACGGGCATTTATTTCAGAAAACAATTATTTTAGACTTTATGCCAACGACATTAGCAGTAATGTGCTTTCATTTAAAACATGAACGTAGCAGATATATATTACAGACAAGGTAGAACCATGAAAATCGCCTTACAGAATTCAACCTGGGCGAGATTATTTCCCTTGCCGTCTCTAGAGTATTCCAATTCAAAACATACATTCCTTCCTACAGAAAAAGATATTCAGATTCCTTAGTTGAAATTAATTAGCATTCAGAAACCAGATAGCATGTTTTTGGGTATTCATGAGATCTCTGTTTGAAAAAAATGTTTTTAACTTGTAGAAATGTGTTGCAACACACAGATGGGAAGAAAAAGAAAAAAAAATCTCTTTAGCAAGCACTGTGTGTAAAAGGAATATTACATTTTGCACGCTCCTGATTGCTCTGTGTAAACAGTTTTTGACATCTGTCTTTATAGTTTTCGAGGAGAGGAAGACTTTGTTAAAAGAATCATTTTTATACAGCAGTCACCATTTCAGTCTTGCTTTACCTGTATTATGAAAGCAGATGGTCTGCATGTCTTTTGAATATTTATAACTATCAAAAACAATCTCTTGCTATTCACCCTTAGGCTTATGAGATGTCAGGACTGTTCTGGTTGAAAAAAATCATCCTGGGTGTTTACAGAAAGAGGATTACATTAAGCTGAAATGACTATACATTTTCCAGTTTAATATTTGTCCATCAGCTGTTTAATCGTATTTAGATAATTGTGTAAATAAGATGTTGTAGCCTTTGCCCTCTCTGCTGATGGAGCCTGAAAGCTTTAAACATGGGTGAACCACCATTTTGTAGATGATCTTGCTACCTCCTCCCACCTCAGTAAAACCATCAGCAAGTCTTTGGTAAGTTTCAATCATCATATCACAGTCCTGTTTAAAAAAAAAAAAAAAAAAAAAAGTGCACCAAAAGTCAGTATGGAGATCAGATGAAATGCTAGGGAGCTGCTGGCTTCCGGGACAGGCTGTTTAGTTTATTAGAGTATATTGTAATATGCAAATATGGTACAGCACTTCAATTACCCTTTAAAGATGACGGGGCTTTCTCGTTATTCTCCACGAGTATTAGGAGCTTGGAGGGTATTTTGGAAAACTTTTGGTATATTGGGGGTTAACTGTTTTCTGACTGGAAGCTGAGCAATCAGAGATAACAGATTTTGCTGTGGTTGGTTGATTTGGCAGAAAAGCATGAACAGTTTTGGTTTAAATGATTGAATAACCTGATTAGCATTGTTTTGGGGTGGGTTTTTTTGTTGTTGTTAAAGGCACAACAAAGCAATTTTAAGGGTAATCAGATGACTGCCTTTCCCTAGTTAATAAACCTTTTTTTTTTTTTTTTTTTTTTTTTTCCCAGAAGGCCTCACCTCTCCCTAAACCTCTTTCTTGGCTACCAGGCTGACCAAGTAGAAAATAAAACCATCTTCTTTCAGTTTCTAAATGTGTTCTAAATATATACCTACAGCGTATGTTATATTCTAGCAGGGGGTTAAAAGAATATATAATATTTTGAAAAATGATATGACCTCAACCAATTCCTTATGGGTTTTGTTGTTGTTGTTGTTGTTGTTCAAATCTGGAGACCTGCAGTATTTGAGAGCAAAGGTTTAGAATGTTCTAACTATATCTAAGGCAGGCTTTAGAAAAATTCCACCCTTACCTTTTCACAATTAGAAAGGTTATAAATAATGTATTTGGCTGAAAAGGAAGCTCAGCCTGTGGCAGATGGTATCATTCTAGAGTACTGGGGTTTCTGTGAAGATGGCATTCTTTCAGATCGGAACTTCAGCAGACTCTCAGAAAGAACCGAGGCTCTTCATAGGGAGCAGACATGTGCTTTATGGATCTTAGAAAAGCTTACAACTTGGCTCCTAGGATGAGAATATTGTGTCACACTGGGGTTATGAGACCCACAGCCAATTTCTGCCAACTTTCAAATTGCATTTCCCAACACTGAAAGCTGTGGCCTATTCATTGGCTGGTGTACTGTGTAGCATTTGAACTTGAGGTCTGAGTGGACTGAGTTTGGTCAGCCTGATCATTTTATTCCCTGACCGTTGATGGTCTACACAGACTGGCCACTGACTAGGAAAACTTGCGGTACAAGTTGTGCCTTTTTCAGAGTGCTTTGGAGAGCTAGTATAAATAGACACCGAGAGAGAGAGAGAACTGGAATAACATAACCACCAAGCACTGCTACTTCCGAGACATCTGTGTGGATGTATTTTGAAAAACCTGGGAAGGGATCTCTTGCAAATTAATGAACAAAGTTTCTTTAAATTATGAGTTCTACCATGACAGCTAAAAATGATGCGTCTTAAAAGATTCATAGGACAAGCTGCCATTACCTTTGACCTTTAGGAGCAAAAATAAATAAGGAAGGAAGGAAGGAAGTAAATAAATAAATAAAGGACTTTCTGGTAGCCTCCAGTAATGGCTAATTCAGTGATCTTCAGTCCTTTGATCAGCTAATATATGCCCAGCCCCGTGGTGAGTCCTGGCCTTTCAGAGATGCAAGCCCAAGATTCACAGCAGCAAGAGGAATGCTGGGAAGGTGCCATGTGCTGGATATACAGCAAGTCAGGAAAGGATGCCTGAACTGTGTCCTGAAGGATGAGCTGCTGCTAGCTAGAGAACAGAGAGGGCACAGCTCGAAAACCCAAGTCAGAGAAGTGGTATATATACGTCTTCCCGATACCTGCTAGGGGGTACAGGCCAGCTTCACAAAGATACCTCCAGATTGGGATATTGAAACAAATGGTGGAAATACTTTTTTTTTGCCCTTGGGTGTTTTCTCTTGTTATCTCTTGACCCAGCTTACACCTCAGTAAATTTAATTAGCCTACTCTCTTGTTCTTCATAAGAAAATTTGACATAAAGTACAACATTTGAAGGTTTTATCTGATCCTCTTCTGTTATTTAAAGCATAGTCTTTGGATTGATCTGAAATGTGATCATATAATAAAAGCCAGTGAGGAGGAGGCAGAGAGTTGTCATAGTAATTAACGTAGCTTTAAGTCCATACTTGGTCTGTTCTTGACTCTGTGCTAATCGCACCATATTCATCTGATTTATTGTCTGTGTAAGTGTGGATAGTATGTCTCTTTGGGTCATTATTTTTCTAGTGACTTGCCTAGTGCTTGGCACCTCGTAGGAGTTCAGTAGATACATGCTGAATGAATGGGAAAAAAATGCCTGAATGAATGGATTCTCAGAGCAAGCATGTGAAGTGAGCATTGCTGTGATTCCCATCTAGTAAGAGGGATTATGATAGACTCAGTGGTCAATTAATGTGACCAAGGTCACACTGCTTCTGTGTGACACATTTTGGACTTGAATGAAGATTTAGCTATTCTCTTTCATCAAATGAACATTTAGTGTGTATTTAGTATATCCCATACATTTGGGGCTGGAAAATAATATGGAGCCCGAGGGCTGCATAAAGTGCAATTTAGTATAATCTTTTTAAACCAAAGTCTTTTTTTTTTTTTTTTGATTGACATAAGAATCCCAAGCCTCTTTCCTTCAAAATGTAGATCTTGATCTCCCTACCACCTCCTTGTCCCCATCCCCTAGGAAAAGAGTGCCAACCTTGGCTTTGTGATTTGTGTTTTTCAAATAATTTGTGTTTCGTTATGATTTTCTAAATTTAAGAACCAGTATTGAACATGATCTTTTTTACTTTTTTTTTTAATGTTTACTTATTTTTGAGACAGAGAGAGACAGAGTATGAGCAGAGGAGGGGCAGAGCAAGCGAGAGGGAGGCACAGAATCCAAAGCAGGCTTCAGGCTCTGAGCCATCAGCACAGAGCCCGATGAAGGGCTCGAACTCACAAACTGTGAGATCATGACCTGAACCAAAGTTGGAAGCCCAACTGGCAGCCACCCAGGCCCCTAAATATAATCTTTCAAATGCCATGTGTCCCTCAAGATTCTGAAATCTCTTTCTTGCCCTCGAAATCCATAGTCTAGTCTGATGCCACAGTTAAGTCTCCTAATAGGGATTTTACTGCAAGCTCCCAGTGGCTACTGGAGCAATTTAGTTGTACATATTACTGCATATTGTTGTAATAAAAATAGAGGTCACCCCAGGTTACCTGAATTATGGAATATTCCCCAGCCCCCTGAAAGCACAGAAAGAGAATTTTAAAAAGTGGCTTTGACATGTCACAACCTGTGGATTAGCCTTTTCATTTACGTCTTGCTTAGGCTAATATTTACATTAATCAGAGTTCCTTAAGTACACACCGCTTCACAGAATAGAAAAGATCCAGAAAGTCACTTCAGGACAGAACCTACCAAATGGGGTTAAACAAGGGCAGGAGGAAGCTTTGGTGATCATGCACATACGGATATTATTTTCCACATATGGATAATAATGAACTACATAGCACTATTACATATGGGCTCCAATTTTATAAAAATATTTCAGATGGGCTGTCTTACCACATACCATGTATTCTTCCTTTTGTCCCACCCCCCCCCCCCATATACTTTTCACTGTCGGTCTGCTAAATCACATTAAATTGAAGTAATCTGTTTATGTATCTGTCTTCCTAACAGATGGTAAACTTATAGGCAGAGGCTGTGTCTTATCTGCCTTTGTATCCCTAGTACCAGCTAGGCACGTAGTAGGTGTGTGGCAAAGAGCAAATTTCACGTATAGAACTATTGGCAAATGAAATAGACTGAATGTCAGAAACCTCGGCAAAGTTGAGATAGTCCCATACGTTTCTGAAGAGTAAGACATAAACTACATCTGAAATGTATATGTACTATTATATTGACATTTAAGAAACTGCCAGAATGTCTAGGAACAAGAGTAATAATTTTTTAAAAATTGGACCAAAGTTGAAGAGCATCAACTGTCATCCATTTGCAGAATCACCGTTATCCATCAGCGATCTCAATAGTTTTATTAGTGTCTGACTTTATTGATCCATTATTACAATAGAGTAAGTATGATTGAAGCTGACGGATTGTTAACTGGATCAGGTAATCTTCTGGCCCTGGTTTTGGCAACCTTGCTAAGTATCTTTCTGTACTCCGGAGTGAGGGAGGCTCTTAGTAAAATTGCAAGCTACTGGATTAATGGCAGAGAATCACGAGCACATTAAGAATGTCTTTTTAGAGAAATAAAATGCGAAAATGACTATAAAGTAGAAAGTGTCCAAAAAAAAAAAAAGCTATCACAGTGCCTCTTAGGAAAGATAGCCGTCTTTCACATAAATAACACAAAGATGGCTTATCCTTCCCTGGAAGTTCTTCAAAGAGCCCCCCAAGAGTTAGATATTATAGGAATGTGTTCATGTTACAAAATTAACACTGATTATGGATGTCCGGAGAATCAATAGTAACCAAAAGAACTTTAAATTACAAGTAGCTTAAAGAAGATAATGAAATAAAAATATTTTTGTCCCCAAACTGGCTTTTCTGGTTGTTCCCTGCCTCACAAACAATGCTGCCTTATGTAAACTATTTCACCATAGACCAGCTGAAGTCTGAAATGTAAGTTCTCGTGTTTCTACACATAGGAGTGGAGGAAGGATTGGTGTTGCAAGTCTAATTATTCCTAAAACACGTCTGGAAATTAATTGAGCCACTACTAGGTAATGTGGGCATTAGGGTTAAAAAAAAAATGAATTAAGTTACTGAAATTACCATGACCAAATTTGCTGGGAAGAAAACACTTTTGTTTCTTGGAAATGAGTTTAAAACAAACAAACAAACACCAAAAACTCCAAAATTATGGCCATTCCTGTCTTTATTTTTATTATGTTATACTGTTGACTCCATCTTCAGGGTTTTTGTTAAAAGCAGAATGAAGACAAGTGACAAAATAGGTCATTTTCTTTTTTGCGAGTATCCTTGAGAAATTCAGTAGGCCTGAAGTGCGTATATTTTAAAATCTTATGGTTAGTTTGAAATTCAGAATTCAGCTTTATTGTAGATGAAGCTAGCAATAAGATTGCAGAATGTTTCTTTCTCTAATAGAGGCGCCCTGTGAATAGTTTCTTTCCTTAAATGTGGTCAGCTAACCTTTGGAGAGTGTGAGTGTAGTTAACACATCTCCAGTTGAAATCCAAATTATAGGAGTGGAAAGTGCAAGTGGTATTTCCCAAAATTTATGCACATTCAAATCCCCTGGGGATCTTGGTAAACTGCAAGTGCTGATTGGCTGTGTCTGGGGTAGGGCCCAAGATTATGCATTTCTCATAGGCTTCCGGGTATGCTAATATTAGTGGTCCCTGGGCCATACTTTGAGTAGCAAAACTCAAAATGGTGTTTACTTACGAACTGTAATCATAGAGTCATCTTCACGCATTTGGCATTTGGATTTATTGAGATCAGTGAAAGTTTGTCAGCCTTAGGTGACATTGATGGAAGTTCGATAAATACTAGAGCAGAGCTGTTGGTTTGAAAGCTTTATACTGGTCTCAGTGGGCTGTTGCTTTCTACTTAAATAAGTATTTGCTGGGCTACTTAATAATTTTAAGAAGTTGAGGCTTTAGGCCAAAGTGTGAAACAAAAATGTATTGGTACTCAGTTGATTTAAAAAAAAAAAAAAGTTTACACAATTGAAATCATTTTTGTGTTCCATCTTGTGCCGGTATGTATTACAAATGTTTCCCCCCCTCTTCATGCAGAGTATGATTTCTTCCATTGTGAACAGCACTTACTATGCAAATGTCTCAGCAGCAAAATGTCAAGAATTTGGAAGGTGGTACAAACATTTCAAGAAGACAAAAGATATGATGGGTAAGCAAAAAACTGTTGCAGTGGTGGCTACATACCATTATGTGTCATTTGGGGGTTTATCAAAGTCACATCTAAAGCCAGGTCTTGTGATTGCCCAATTAGAGATCAATTTAGAATGTTTCTTTGAGGGTGGGGAGTGGGTATGAGTGTAATGAGATAATTAAATTCAATAAATGTTTGTGTTTAAATCAGCCAAACTGACTTGGTTGTCAGACATGCAGGAAATCGAGGCGGGAGGAGGGAAGCTGTCATTTCTTAACATCTCAGTGAAGACCTAACCAGGCCTTGAATAACTAATATTAGCTGTGATTTCTCTCAGAGATAAATCATGCTTTTATGTGTTTTGTTTTTGTTTGAGAGAAAGAGAAAGTGCCTATTTTTACATCCAATTTTTAAGGAATTGAAATTGTATTTATAGTTTCCACAATTGAGATCAAGTGAATTTGTAGCTCTGATCCCCCCTCCCCCCACCAGCCCTTCTAGATAGGCACTTTGGTGAGCTTACCGCCCATACCAGGTGCATCATGACACCATTTCTCAACTTTTAATTCCAGTGTAGCATCCCATCTTAACGTGCAACTTCAGGGCAATGTGTGTTGTGCAGAAGATGCATTAAAAATTATTGGCAGTGTGAGATGGCATGTACAAGTGTGTGTTGTACCTGAGCTCACATTTAGAGGATGACGTTTCCCCCCTTTTGAGTTTGCGTATGTTGGCAAAGCAAACCCTGTGATTAAGGTTAATGTTTTAATTTCTATTAATGTTTTCTTTCACATACTTGTACCTTCCAAATAATGCATTTTAAAATAATATAGGAACACGATGTTTAATATGCATAGCATTACACCCTATTTTTAAATGTGTTTCTCCTTCCATTGCGTTCGTTTAATAACAACAATAATGACTTTTCCTAAAGATTTTAAGAAACAAGAGAACCTGAATTTTGAGTGTGTTTTAGCTTTTAATATTTGAAGCAAAGCCATCCATCTACCAAAACAGATTCTTTGCCTTTTATAGCTTGGAGCTGTAATGAAGACAATGCATCATTTTTGGAATAATTGCTTGAATTACTATTCCCTGTGAATGGCCCACTTGGGCTGATATCACTGGTAGAAATGGAAGGTTTCTTTCCCAATTCTTAGTTATATTTTGCATATATCAGTGATTATAGCAATATGATAAGTTCCTCTAAATAGAAAGCCTGCGTATTTAATAAAAAGAAATGATGATGAAAAACAAGCCAGAGTCTATACATGGGAAGTATGGTGTGCTGTTTGGAAAAGACTCACCTATTTACATATAACCATCATGCTCAGCCTTTCCAGTGCAGAGCATCAAACCAGTCTCTTCCTTGCTACAGCAGAGCATTTGACACACTTACAGCTGACTCTGAGCCAGTCCGTGTTAGGGACCCAGCCAAGGGAGAAGCATTCATCCTGGTAGGTGGTAATAAATTGCAAGATCGTGACAGTATGACTATTGTACCAGGATGAGTCCCCGCCCCTTCCTTGAAAGATTGTCTTTAGCATCTGGTGATAGCCATAGCTTCTTCAAGAAACATTTGGGTCTTAGCAAAACTGGGTATACTGGCTTGCAATGCAGTAAATCATTTGCTTCGTTCTCTGGCGATATACTTGCCACCCATAATAGAATTAAATGAAACAAGCCACATAGGATACTCAACACAGTGTTCAGTACGTACTCAGTTATTATTACTTATCATTATACTCACTTTATTATATTGATTACTTCTTTATAATTCCTGGCTAGGTAAAAATCAAACATAGATAACATTTTTTCTTTCAAAACATTTGCTTCAAGTAATAACAGTTAATATCTCTCATGAGAAAACACCTGGATATTTCTTTTTTCTTTAGTGCATATATTTTCTTAGCTCAACTCTTTCTAGTTGCTCTTAAACAAATGGTGTTCTTCTAGAAGCTATTTAAAGAGAAACAAAACCATTCCTTATAAGCCTTGGAGTAATAAGTGAGAGTGAATAATAGTTTAACCCCAAAACTAGTCACATGGAATTTGAAAATAATCGATTTTATGCCTTAAGTAAAATTAGATCTGAAGCATTGTATTGTCCCCTTTTCAGAGTTCGTGGAATTGTGCAGAAGGAGAAAGTAAATCCATGGCCATTGAATTCCATCTTAAAATGTTTTCTTTAGTTTAATGGGATTTTCAGCATGCCCTGTGCCTAATGTCTCTGTTTAGGAAATGATCAGAAATCCTTACCGATACCCATGACTGTTGGCTTAACATGACTTTACTTTTGTCTACTTTAGTGGAAATGGATAGTCTCTCTGAACTATCCCAGCAAGGTGCCAATCATGTCAACTTTGGCCAGCAGCCGGTCCCAGGGAACACAGCTGAGCAGCCTCCGTCCCCTGCGCAGCTCTCCCACGGCAGCCAGCCCTCTGTCCGGACCCCTCTACCGAACCTGCACCCTGGGCTCGTGTCAACGCCCATCAGTCCTCAATTGGTCAACCAGCAGCTGGTGATGGCTCAGCTGCTGAACCAGCAGTATGCAGTGAATAGACTTTTAGCCCAGCAGTCCTTAAACCAACAATACTTGAACCACCCTCCCCCTGTCAGTAGATCTATGAATAAGCCTTTGGAGCAACAGGTTTCAACCAACACAGAGGTGTCTTCCGAAATCTACCAGTGGGTACGTGATGAACTGAAACGAGCAGGAATCTCCCAGGCAGTATTTGCACGTGTGGCTTTTAACAGAACTCAGGTCAGTTTCGTTCTTTTTGGAATGGTTCTCTCTCTTTTTCCCTTTTCTTCCTTTAGTCCCATCTTCTACTAACACTTATTCTTTTACTCAGTGCTCTTCTTTTTTTACTCTATGCTTATGCCTTTTAATTCTTGTCGTGTGATCATATTGTCTGGTCTTGATGGTGCCTAAGTCCTGTCACTCCTTTCCCTGTCGTAAACCTCCTCTACCAAGAGCTAGGTACAGATCGATCTTGACTCAGGGGCCTCGAAAGAATAAATTCAATATCAAATATATTTCACACTGGCATTACCTATGTTTTTACCTAATGAGATCCTAGACTGTTAGGAGTAGCAGATTGAGACAAGTCTCATGGCTTGGTCAAGGCCATTGGTAGGACTCCAGATTCTAGCCTCTTGTCTTCTTCCTGTTATCCCCATGTCAAGCATGAGTATATAAACATGCCCTGCTTAAGTTCCTCTATAACTTTCTGGGGAAAAAAAACAAAACACATTGTGAGACTCTATAGCAATTTCTGCCATTTAATTTGAAGAGCCATTAAGGGGGAAAGATATATATGTATATATAATATATAATATGGCTTATTAACATAAAATATTTCTTAGCTTTGTCCTCTTCCCTCTTTACATTATTGTTAGTATTCTTCCAGACATCATTCTTTAGATCAGAGATCAGCAAACCTTTTTGTGATAGTCCAGATAGCAAATGCTTTCGGCTTTGAGGGCCATCAGGGCACTGTCAGGGTGTGAGTAGCCTGGGAAGCAGCCAGGACAGTAGGTGAATAGATGTGGATGGGGTGGTGTTTCAGTAAAACTATTTACAAAACAGGCCCCTCTGGGAGGTTTGGCCCGCAGGCCTTAGTTTGCTGACTTTTCACTGAGATCTGCATGTACCCCTTCTGTTCATACCTTTGTCCCCCTGGGCAAATACCTGGGAGGATATTATCATCACGGACCTGGACCTGGAGAAAAGAGTGATGTATGAGATGAGTCAGCCTGAGATGAAAAGTCCTAAACTGATGATCCTATTCAATTGTAAATGAGAGGATTTTTTAAAAATTTCTTTTTTTTTTGGAAATTAGTGGTATATATGGTGTTTATTTTTGGCCCAGGCACACTAAAACAACAACAACAACAACAACAAAAAACAAAAACAAACAAAAAAAACCAAAAAACCAAAAGAACATGTAACTTTGATTAGAAATGAGGACATTATGTCCTTTCAACTTTGTTGTTTTACCACTGTTCTTTCTTGTGTCAATTTTGTTTGGACTGACTCATACTTTCCTTTCATATTTAAGTTATTTTGTTTATTACGTGATTGTAAGAATAAGATTCTGGTATAAAAATAATCTAGTATTAATTACTTGTTGGCAGAGTTTCCATACCTAGGAGAATCCCAGCAGTGACTTATTTTTGGCTTGCCTGAACTGGATTGAAAGTTAGGAGGCCTGACAAGGCCTTTAACTCAGTGTTTGTTTTCACTTTCTTTATCTGTTTTTTTCGTTTGTTTGTTTTTTGTTTTTAAATGTGTGTATCATTTGTCTTTTTTAAAGGGTAGTTGTAGAAGGGAATTTCTTGGGTTCGTATGATTTAACTAGTTTTATATTTTTACAACTTAAAAATGTTCAATAGTGGCTGGTAAATGTCATGACATTTATAACAGTTGGGAGGTTATTATTTAAAAAATTAAATGAGTGAATGAATCGAAAGTCAAACTTGTAGTTTTCCTGTTTCTGCCAACGTTCTTTATTTTTGTAAAGAGCAGTAACTGCTAGTATTTCTCAGTACTGGACAAAAAATAGGTCTCTACATAAGTGATCAGTAAAATGTTTGTCAGTTTAATTGAAAGCCCACAAAGACAACACTGACGTAAACGCAAATGAAATACAGATTTACTAAGAAGTGTTTCCTTAGTGTCTCACTAAGGAAAATGCTTTAAGAAATAAGGAAATGAAATAAGAATGTATTTTATATGGTGAATAATGACAAGGTCTTAAAGCACTAAGGAATGTATTTTACATGGTAAAGAATGACAAGAGACTTTAGCTGAGGGATGTGTGAAGTCACTACCCATCTGTAGGGTTTTTCTTCTCTTGGGTTATGATGTCACAGCATTCCTCTGAAGGGTTGACCATTTGTCCTGCTTCTGGCTCTCACATCGACTAATTCCATGGATAGCTCTAGGATTTGTTGCTGAAAAGAAGGCTGAATTCTCTCTCTTTATACCAGAGTAGTCTCTTTGAAAAGATAGTTATCTCTGTGGTTAAAACATCGAAAACAGTGACTTAATTTTTCTGAAGCTGGTGGGGGAATGAAAACAGCGACAGCTTTAGTATCAAGCTCTCTTTAGTAATAATGACCAATTTAGAAAAAGTTACCGCGATAAAAAATTATTTGGTGTCCTGAGTGATAGAGGGATTTGGTCTTAAACCTTTATGTTGGTAATTGGTACGCCTCAGTCGAAGTGGTTATTGGCCACATTTGAAGCTGTTTGACTCAAGAAAGAGTAATTTTCTATGTATATTTAAGTGTTCACTTTTTGCGAACAAGCTTTTGAACATGCAAGCATGCGTGTGTTTTTGGTGGTCATACTTAAAAACTACACACGCACGCGCGCGCACACACACAGCTGCATTTATTTTAATGATTATACATTCATATGAATGCATGTAGTGTGTTTATTTCAAAGTGTATGCATTTCAATAAAAGCAGGTGCAGAGTGAGAGTGTATGGTGTGAGTGTGGCGTACGAAAATACACATGCTAATGCATATGTATAGGCAGGGAGCTCTGCAGAGTTAAATCGCACATCACACATTTGTGTGCACTTACTACAATGTGAAATTCCATCTCCAAGTTTTAAAAAAAATTAATGTCAAATATATACATGCAAAGGTAGAGTTATATGATCGAATAAAGAAATTGGTACCCTATAAAGAGTAAGTTAAAACATTAACGTAATACATAATGCTGATATGAGATGAGAGTCTTTTAGTCATTGACAGCTCTGTGCAACGTTAAAATCCTGGATTTCATGTTTTAACTCTTCACTGGAGAATTTTCTCATCATCCTAATTGGGTTTCCTAAAGCCCCTCTCTTAAGACTTTCACACATGACTATAAAAAAAAAAAGTTTACCTTTTCTGAAAATTGATGGTGAAATTTATAAAATTACTTGTTCTAAGGGCACCTCTCCCTTCTAAACTGATGGGCATGTGTGCTGTAATTGTGACTGAAGGTACTAGCTTTTAGCATATGTCATTCATTCACTTATACCTACTTGATGTCTTTTTAGTGGAAACCTATGGCTAAAAACAATTGTCGAAGCTTCTACATTTATACTTTTCAATTCACTTCCCTGTATTATTGCTATTTAGGGACTGAGATGGAAGCAAATATATTCCTTAGTGCCTTCTTAAAGTTTTTAAAAAATAAAACCCAGAATCTGACTCTGATCCCATTCTGTGGCTTTTTTTTTCCTTTTTTCTACCCCCACCCCCCGCCTTGGCACACTTTATTTTCCAGTAAAATAAAGAATGAAGATGGATTATTCAAAACTGATAACAGTAATGGACCATCATGTAATGTTTTATTGAATTTGAGTTCTGTAAATTATGTGGTGGAGAGAAATTTGCCTGCTTAAGTATAACAGAAATTGCTACTGTGTTCCTATAATTCTTCACAGTGTAATTTAAGGAAAGTCCACTCTCCATATCACTATTGAATAAAAGGTAAAAAGGTGCTATTACCCCAACGTGACAGCTCTCGCTTAGCCTCCCCAGCGACAGAGATAAATGCGTCTGCTTATAACTTACTTGGCGGGCATCCAAGGTAGTAGGTGGAGTTGAAAATAGTCTTTCACCTGGACATGTGATTAAAAATTCACAAAACAACAGAGGTCGGTAGTCCTGAAGAATATTCTGCGTATTTTCTTTTTAGGGAGGGAGGTTTCATAAAATCCTCTTTTCCTTCTGGGGGCTTTGAAGTTCCACGAAGCTGATAAAATCTATTTGAATCAGTGATTATGTTCAAAGAGGAGACAAACTGGGAGGCCAGACAGGCCTTTTGTTCAGATTGGCAGTCTCTTTCGCTTATCTGCTGTTTTAAAGAATTCATAATTAGCTTTTGGAAGTACTGATAATATTTATTGAAGATTTTTTTCTTTCTTTTACAATTACTAATGAATTTTACTTGTAATAACTTGTAAACTCTTTTTGGAACGTAAAAAGGGTTTAGGAATTCATCAGTAAGTTCACTCTTAAAGTGAAAAAAATTAGAATTCTCATTTCACCCCTGTACCCTGACAACGCAGAATCATTTTATATTTTTATGTATAGAGCACATAGTGCATTATTTGACGAGGTAGAGTCCCAGTGAAAGGCAGCCTCTCATTTCCAATAAAATTAATATTCATGAGTTGTTGGTAACTTCCCACATAACATACAAATTCTCAGGTTCTTTTCAGAGGCAAGAGTGACTGATGATTTTGTTTGCTGTTGTTCAGTAAATCCTTTGAGCACGTATGGTGCACAGTACATGTTTTAGTCCTGGTGTTTTTGTATATTCTCTGAGATAGCAGGTAAGGTACATGCAGCCCTTGACATATTACTTTCTTAGCACGAAGAAAAAATCTTGGTAATAGATCCCTCTAACTCTTCCCCATGGGGGACCACTACAGATGACCTTGATCTAAGTCTGAACTATGTTTTTGACTCCAGGAAATGGGAAACAGGCGCCATGTACATCTTGGGTCTGTAAATGCAGCTACTCACATAACAACAACTTGAACGGGACCAGAACATGCATTCCCATATTCAGATTCTAAAGTCATTTTGCATATAGAATTATTCTCAAATGAAATGATTTTTTTTTTTGGTAATTAACACATTCTAATCAAAATATTTTCTAACAATATTTTCAAGTATTTCCACCAGGGGGCACTCCCCTCATTGAAAGCCTGGGCCGAAAAAAAAAAAAAAATCCAAAGGTTTCTACAACACCTGACAGTGTCTACACTGGCTACTCTAGAGCTCTCTGAGTGTTCCAGGATTTGAAAGATTGCTTTAGACCTTAACATAGTGCAGGCAGAAAAACTTGTACTTGCTGCAGTAGAATAATTAAGTGGAAATAAATGTGCTGCCTCTAAAACACTTTATATGCTTAACCAGGAAGTCATGCCAAGATCAAACTATGAAAAAAGGAAATTTTACATTCTCTCCCAAGTGCTCTGTGGTCTTCTTGAAGCATGCAGGAATGACTTAGTTTCAACAGGACTTGATAAAGAACATGAATGTTATTTTTTCCTGTGTTTGCTTTTCTCACTATAGTTGTCTGCTACCTCAGAAAACATTTTTAATGGAGAGGATATAGTATTTTGTTATTTGAGATTTATAAATGTCTAATTGCAAGTGTCCAAAATACAGTAACATCCTAAATATCTATAGGATTTCTTTTGACCTAATCTGTTTTTTAAATTATTGAAGAGTGTAGATGGAACGTCCTACGTAAGGCCATGTAACTTCATTGAAGGCCTACCTTGGTTAAATTAGTAATTGCCACTACAATTTGCCCATGAGTAGCATATCTCATTCTTAAGTTTCTATCACTCATTTACAATTTTTTCCTTCGGTGGTCTGAATACACATAATTAATCCATTTAGTAAATGTTTATCAAACACTCATGTGGTAGGCATTCTGCCGGGATGACAAAAATGAATATTAGATTATTATGCGCCAGGAATTGAGAACCCTGTATTTCTCTAAAATGTACCTTTCTATCTCTTGATTTCTGTGTGGTTCTTGTATATTGCTTTGCCAGGCACATTTTTTTAGTACATAACATTTGGTGGAGAAAACTAGAGAGCAAGGACTATTTTTTATACCTATTTTCAAGCATTTTTTTTGAGACCTGTATATTTTGGTTTCAGAGTGACACATCAAAAACAGTCAATCTAATTAGTTGGCCTTGTGCAAATTAAATAGCTGGATGATTGACTGCCTGTTTGACTAAATTTTAGTTAAATTGACTGGATGTTTTATTCTTGTATAAACACAGTTGCAGCATTACTTGTCAGTGTTATGAATGAAAGGGACATGCACCCTTCATTCTTCAGTCACATTTTTTATGGTGAAACTGAAAGTTTGGGTCCACTTTCTAGGTTTCAGGTGTAGAGACCAAATGAGAGACTAAAATTCAGTCTTAAGGCCTCTGAGCCTATTGAAGGGTCTTTTTAATAGTAACCTACTAATCATTTTTAAATTGGACAGTGGTTTTATACTCTCTGTACCCAAGTGTTATATTTGGGCAGTGTGGTACCTTATCCCCGAGGAATTAGGAAACCATGAAAACGCCCAAATGGTACCATCTTTAGGCTCAGTCGTTTTGATATGACACTTTGTCTCCTCTTCCCCAAATGTACTTTTTCACCATTTCTGCAGGGTGACTGGAAAGTGAAAGTTACAAATTATATGGAGATCTTGACAACATTTTATTTGGAGCTACACTGTGATAAACTGATACTCTGGCTAAATGTGGAAGGCAGACATGTTCTGGTATTCCAGACATTATTTCATGCACAAGATAGAGGAGGGTAGAGGCCGCTCAGTCCTTACTAAATGGATAGAAAATATTTGTAATCCTTCTATTTCATATAATTCCTTAAACAAAAACGAGGAAACCCATTCATTGTTGAAAAGCTTCTTTTATTTAAAAATTGGTTGATAATTAATGCTCTAGTATTTGGGGAGAGGGACACCTTAAAGGAGTTTGCTAATGGTTTGTAAATTTCTTCTATTACTAATAAAGACTTCTGTCCCTTAAGAAATTCAGTAACTACAGAATTTGATCGTGTTCTTTTCCTGGGCATGTTGTGATGGATTTTGCAATGTAAATATGACGTTATGTATTTCAGATTTAATCAGTGGTTTCTGAAGTTCAGAATTTCAGCCTGTTACCCAAAGCATGATAGTATTTAGAATTTTTCAGGGGAGCCTGTATAGTTTCCTTAAATGGTAAATACAAAGAATCTCTCGTGTTTGACTCTTAATTTGAAAATTAAGGGATAATTTAAAGTATTGCCTGTGAAAACATAGCATAAATCTTAGATGGTGCTTTAGTAGTGTTCTTTTTTTTAACAATTCACGTTCTGGTATTCTCTTTGAAAGTTCTACTTCTCCAGAAGTGGCTTTGTATCTTTACGTATCGGGCTGTCAGCCTTCCACTGCCTTTGTCTAGGCAGCTTGAGAACTATACAGTTCCAACGCTGTTGTATTATGAGCATTTCATTTATTCTTAACTTCGCTCGATCGTCTCTCTGTGAAAGATTTCATGGCAAGTTAAGCTACTCAAAGGAAGGAGACCAATTAGGCAGTTTCAGTTAGTGTTACACGTAAAGCAGATGCTTAATAAAATTAAGAATACAATTGAGGTGCTCTCCTCTCTACCACTTCAAATGAAACTAATACATTTCTGTGTGGAATTGATGCTTCTGACTGTTCATTTTCTAAGCAGAGTGGAGAAGGAGAGGGAAGGATCACCACTGCCTAGGCAGAGCTCGGGAGCAAGCTCACCCTGTACGTTTCATTCCCTGCAGGGCTTGCTTTCAGAAATCCTCCGAAAGGAAGAGGACCCCAAGACTGCATCCCAGTCTTTGCTGGTAAACCTTCGGGCTATGCAGAATTTCTTGCAGTTACCAGAAGCTGAAAGAGATCGAATTTACCAAGATGAAAGGGAAAGGAGCTTGAATGCTGCCTCGGCTATGGGTCCGGCCCCCCTGATAAGCACACCGCCCAGCCGCCCTCCCCAGGTGAAGTCTCCTGCGCTCTTTCCCTTCCTCCTCCCCCTCCTCCTCTTCTTCTTTGTAATGTCTGAGGGAGAATCTCAACAAGAAATTGGAAAGGTAGATGAATAGATACCAATTTTTCTAAAAGTAATAATTCATAGAGTTGCTTGAGGAGACTTTGGTCCCAAATCAGTGATTCTGATATAAAAACAATAAGCTACTAATTAGAGGAAAGAAAATTGCTTTGTGTTACTTCCTTTTGGGGGTTCTTTGGGGGTGAAAAGTAGACTTTAAATGGGATGTTTGTCTCTACTACTATTATTAAGTAAAGAAATATATTAAGCTCGATAGGAAAAAGAGAAATAGTCCATTTTATCCCTATGAGTTTTAGAACTGCCTTTTGGATAGTGAATAAATAAAAATAAATAAATAATTCCATTTGTATTTATGCTTTCCAATACGAACTGCAGCTGGTACCAATTACACATCATCTCGTTTGTAATCTTTCATAATTAAGTTTAATACAATCCTTGAAGGCAGCTTTAAATGGTGCTGATAAGGAATTCCACCCATATTCCCAGAAATGGGCACATTTTCTATTTTTCTAAATTTTCGCACTTTTAGAAAAGACAGAAGTCATCATGCAGGTAACTTTGTGTACATGTATCTATATTTATGTTTTTTTAAATAGAGTTTTAAAGATAACCTTGTATGAGAATTCAAGAAGTTGATTTGCAGTACAAACTACGAGACAAAATTTGATAGTAGATTAGACTTAAAATCAATAGGCAAGTATATTTTTTACACATTTAATTTATGGCATGTACAACTCTTATTTTTAAGCTAAGAGTTAAAGCTGGATAAACCTGAATATGGAACATAAGTTTAAAATATTCATATAAGGTCATCATGAAATTGTATTTTGACCTCAATTTCTTTTCATCAATAATAATAATAAAAAAAAAAAAGATGTTTCCAAGTATGGAAACAGAAAAAGCTCATTCAACACTAAAAATGAAATTGCGACAGATACCTTCATCAGTAAAGAATAGACATAATATTCAGCCACTTGTTGAGGTTCTTAAGCTGTACGTTGTAATGTTCTGAAGTGAGTCTTTTGTGGAAACATCCAAAGTCCGTTTTCTCCATTTTATGTAATAAAAACCAATTTGGTCTTGATGTTGTAGGCACAGAGTGTAAGGAAGTCATTGCCGCAATTGTGAATAAGAAAGTCATGTCTCTAGCAGAGAATAATGGTATTTATCTGCATGTATACATATCTACCTGCCTAGACACATAATAACTGAATTTCATCTATAAAGCCTTCCTTAAAATATTTTTTTAAGAAAAAAGAATGCAGAGTTCTTTATACACACACATTTATATATATGGCTTTTAAAGAGTGATTAAACAAAAATAATATACTTTGGACTTGATTTAACACTTATTTGTGGTGTTGGGAGTTAATACACACACCATCGTTAGTTAACTTTGCTTCTGTAATCATCACAGAAGGCCTCTGGGCAAAGAGTTATTTTACTTATCACTTAATCTGCAATACTAACAAAAGAATTGCTTACTTAAGATCAGTATGAACTTCAGCATTAAGCTGTTTCTTTTTTCTTTTTTTAATCTATCTAAATATTTGACGCAGTAGCTCCTTACGACAGTTTTTGTCTTCTAATTTTTCCATGACTTTAATGCTTTTGTTTTCCCAAACGTGATTCTGCCATCCTTTTTCATCAAGTTTTTTCTTTAGCTACATTTACATTAATTCCAAAGTGGTATTTCTTTTCATATACTATTAAGATACTCTCTGGGAGCTTTCTTAAACGTCCCTCTAAAGACTGTGTCTGCTGATAAGTTGGGATAGGAAATATAATTTATTTTGGCCTACATTATTGATTAACCGGTTGAGCTACCCTTAGCTTTATTTGTTTGTTCCCCAGAGGAATTGAGACCAAGCCTGTAGCGGGGATACCCCGCCAATGATGAACATGTAAAGTATGTAGTTACCACAGAGTCTTAGTGAAACTCTTTCACAGGAAAAAAGTTTCTGGTAATGCAGAATTCCTAGCCATCTAACCAAATTCCGAAGTGGTTATCAGATGTGTATATAGTTTTATTTCACTGCTATAACATACGTCTTCAAGTATCTTAACTTGCCTCACTGAGAATTCCTTTGCATTACTTAAAATTATGTTAACAGAGCTCATAACTACTTTGTCCACCTTTTACCCTTTAACCGTGACCTTATGAATTAAGTTTTAAGAAATCGTTAATGTGTTAAAAGAATTATCAGTGTAAAGTGAATACTTAAGATTTGGAAACATGTGTTCTCCAGCAGTGGGATTAGTACAGTTTCGCAACAGCTGAAATGGAACCAAAACACCATACTTAAGGTTGTAATATGTTTATTACAAGTGATTCAAATGGCAGGGGAAAAAGGGACAAAACCATGAATACAGAAAGAGCCTGCAGAATTTTGTCTTTTTCAACTTTATAGTTTTGACAAAGAGCAGTCTCTCACCGCGTTTCATTTCCCCCTACACGAAGAGATTCAAAACATATTTTGAGGCCAGCTTTTGGCTTGGGTTGGAGCCGAACCCTGATTTCTTTCTAAAGCACTTTTTTTTTTTTTTTTTTTTTTAAAGGCAGAGGTCTCATATGACTCACAGGAGACCCAGACCACCTTTAGGCCTGAGAGAGCTGGATTCTCTTCCAGCTCCTTCCCTATAGAATTGAGATCATACAGAAGATGATTGATGTTATTTTTTGAGAGAGTGAGAGAGACAGAATGCAAGTAGGGGAGGGGTAGAGAGAGAGGGGGAGACACAGAATCTGAAGTAGGCTCCAGGCTCTGAGCTGTCAGCCCAGAGCCCGACACGGGCCTTGAACCCGTGAACCCTGAGATCATGACCCAAGCCAAAGTTGGTCACTTAACCAACTAAACCACCCTGATGCCCCCATACAGAAGATGATGGAGATGTCCTCCCAGGGCCCTACCTGGCTGAGGACCTAAACTGTTGAGGGACTCACATTCGAAATTATCTTTAAGAAGGGAACTTCCCTGGTTTTAGTCAGGCCCCAACCTTTATTATAAGGAATACTTCCCTGGGAAGATCTAGGCCAGTCTCAGATATCACCAGAGCTCTTGGCTGGCTGCTGTCTAGGTGAGATGCCTCTGGTGCACACCTGTCCCTTGTGCCTGAGTAGAGGCAGCTGTGCCGTGGGCTCTGTCCTCTGTCAGCGGCAGTAGGCTCCGGGCCCAACCTGCTTGCTAAAAGCCTCTTTTCATAACCTCTGTTTTCCAATGAGAGAAATAAGATTACCTTGTACTTGGTAATGGTTCACAGTTGTCTAACACCTTCATGCACAACCTTTTGGTAGGAGAAAGAGGGAAAAAAATAAAGTTAAGGCTTTGTCAATTTTCACGTCCCCTATTAAGTCTCTTGCTCTTTCTCTGTACTTCAAGCCACCTCCTCAAAACACAAACATTTTCAAAAGGGGAAGATGAAACGTTGGGACTTTTTCTGTTTGTCATAGAGAATGGGAAGTTTTATTTTTAGATTAGGAAGAGGAACACATATGATAACATTCTACTGATACAGTATGTCCAGTGTTTGACAAATGACCCACTTTTGTAGATTTCAGACAGTGAGGCATTTCTGACATGGTGGAGAGAGTAGCCCTTTCCAAATTTTGTTCATATGAACATGTCTGGGGGAACCCAAAGCCTCCAAAGCTCCCTGGTCTTAAAGATTTCTTTTCTGATTATGGTTTGCAAATTTAACAAATGAATTTATAAGAGGAATTTGATTTATAATAATTAGTGATTATTTTCTGGGACTTATCTGTTCCCCAGAACAGATCACTTTTAAGTTGATGATTTCTATTTAGGTATGTGCTTATTCTGAGTTTATTTGTGTGTTTTAATATGTGTGGCTTTTAGAGTTAGCAATTTCTGTTTCCATAAGAACTGTTTGAAAGCCTCTAAATACCAACTTATAACTGATACTTCACTTACACAATTATTTTTGCTTTATATGTTTACGTCGGTTTATGTAATTCTTTAGTTTCTCCTGAAGGAAGATGGGATATTTTGTAACAGGGCATTAGAAAATGTAATAAGTTCATTTCAACAATGTATAATTTGCATAGCAGCCACACCCTTCTGCCTCTTTACAACAAAGTTTTCTATAACATAATGAAACATAGATTCAGTCATGGGCAGTCACTTAACATTTGATAAAAGTTTTGTTATGAATCCTGCGGCCAGCATGATTTTAAGATCTTCTGTGCTCATAAAATGCTTCCCATTAACAGTCATCCTCTAAAATAACTGGAGGGCTTTTTAACATCCAGATTTGGAAAATAATTAATATTGTTCCTAAAAAGAACAGGAAAAAAAGTAGTATAAGAAGATAGGACCATGATATTCAAGACGGTGTTAATATATAAAAATTTAAGAATGGGGACCATTATCTGTCACTGGTAAGAATACTTCAAAATAGCACATTCCTTATATAACAATACCATGAAAACGTCTATAGTTCACATACCTTGACAAATAAATTCAGGTTGGAGTACTCAGGGTAATAGCTAAAGCAGAAAAAACCATTAGCTAAAAATTAGACATTAATGAGCTAGACTTAGCAAAAGGCCACCAAAAAAGGTCCAGCATGCATGTCTTTAAAAAGTAAGAATTTTTCCAAAGAAAGAAGTCTTGTATAATATCACGACCTCAGTATAGTGCAGTGGTTTCTAAAATAAGCATTAGCATTAGACAGACTTGAGTTTAGATCTTATGTTGCCTTATGAATAAATCACTTCTTTGTTTTAGGAGAGTTTTCTCAATGTTAAACTGGGGCAATAATAGTATCTACTCAGGCCTGTTGTGCAGGTTCGAGCCACGTACCTGAACATAATGCCTAGCACCGTAGAAGCAACCAATAACCGCCAGTTGTTATTACTGTAATTACTGTTAAAGGTACGATCAGCTTTAATTGTGTGTGCACGCACACGTGTGCATTAGGTGCTTGCAGGCCCTCTCTCCTCCATCAACGAATTGTACATATACCAATCAGGACCACAGCCGAGTTCATTTTGGGTAGTATGTATGGGGTACGTAGCATGTATTTAGTATTTAGAGTTCGTTTGCTAGCGTGATTTGATGCATTCAGCAAACCATGAAGAAACAAAATAGAATTTTCGTGGAAAATTTGCCTTCTCCTGCACAGATTCTTAGTGAAATATAAAGCAGACCCCAGTGCTTGCACCCTGTCCTCACTTGGGAGGGTATAATAGTAGAAGCTCCAATTCTAAACTACTTCCCCGGCGCCGCCGTAATGATGGAGTGGCACACCCTACCTTGATAAAAGCTATTCGGAAAGCAACTGCATTTATTTTACCTCCTGTGCTATTTGCGGAGAAGAGCTGAAGAGTAGTTTGTTTTGCCTGGAATGAACTACTTTATGAATTTTAATGTGTGATATAATATTAAAAGCTAAACCAGGATTAACGAAGATTTTTTTTGTACTAAGCTAAAATAGTACTTAGTAGAGTGAGGTATAAAAGATTTTTGTTTCCATTTTTACCTGGGGAAAAATTCAGCTTTCATATTTTTGAAAAGCTGTCCAACTCAGTTCCCCTTAAGCAATGGCTTGTACTTAGGAAAAAATGTGATTCCAGAATTCTAATAGCTTATCTATGATAAGATACATATCTGAGCCAACAAGATGATAAAGAGCTTTTCTAAATATTTTTTAAATGAGCGATAGTTTCTTTACATTTTAAAAAATTGTTGCTCTTATTTTTTTTTTTTCATTTTTAAATGTTTCATGTGTATGCCTTTTCCACTTTTGATTGTGTTACCTACTAGGAAACAGTTATTTGACTTTTTTTTATGATTTGAAATTCTTGCTCTTTGGTTCTAGTTGAAATTTCTTTATTAAAAAAAATTAAACAGAAGAAATTTTTAGAAACCAAATCACAGGTTTGAAACAAATGATTATAGCCCACCTCAAAGATACATTCTTAAACATAGTTTTTACAAAAGAACGACAATTATTTTAAAAACATACTGAAACAAGTTTCCGAAGCCTGCTTTCTTAACTATTGCTAAGCAGATTGCTACCAAGGAACTTTCTTCCACTGTACTGGACTTCAGGCCCCCATTTCCATAACATTCAATTTTCAAAGCCATTGAAATGGCTTTTCTTTTCTCTTTCATTTAAGCAGTGAGAAAAATAGGTATTAAAAGAGACCCCATGGGGTGATCAAATCTATCCTTCTGCCTCAAAGCAAGACCACCCCAGAGCAAAGTTGCGAATCTCACCAAAGCAACTTTGTAGGCAATTTATGGTAATGCTTTAACTCTTCTGGCTCCTAAAGTGGTGTTTAGCAGATTATTGCTTCAAAGCCTGTGTATGTTCTTAGTGGCCTCCAGTCGTTAATATACCTCCGTGAGTGCCCTTGCATTCTGGAGCCACAGAGCTAGAGGGGCATTCTGGAAATGGAGCCTACACTCTTACCAGTCCCGTCTCCAGTTTATAGGTTAGCAGTGGCAAATGAGGTCCAACCAGTTGGTCCCTTGCCCTGCCTTACTCTGTGTCCGCACGTGGGCCTGGGGTCCACCCACGTCACAGCATTATCCTTTCAGTGCCTAGAAGGCTACTGTCCCAAGTGGAAGAAGAATCTAGCTGCCTCCTTGAGTTAACCAAGTGAAGGGTGTTATTTTGCTAACTGGCTAGAAGTCAGAGGGCATGTTTTAAAGACTCTGCCCTTAGGGGCAGAGGATTGAATTGCTTAGGATAACCCCTGCCCATCTTTTGATACCAAGTATTAGTTAGGGGGGAGAGTGAAACAGACCTGAAAGAGTTGCAGCATGACTAAAAGGGTGTATCATTTCATGACCAAAAAAAAAAAAAAATCATTCTTTCTGAAATGGACTTCACTTTCTGTTGCTCATTGTATATATGACAAATTGTCCAAGATGATAACAGAAACCTGGGTTCTGGAAAGGATCCTAAGAAATGTGGTCTTTGGCGAGTCATTTTGCAGGGTCCTGTATCTGTGGTGACTTTTCATTTACATTTTCACCAATTTCCTAGTAAAAAAAAAAAAAAAAGTAATGACATAGTTCATATGTAAAATCGTCCAGGCCGATTCACGTGACTGCATAATAAAACCTAAATGTGAAGTTTTAAAAAGTAATAATAGTTATCAATAAATTTTGAGCTTGAGATTTTATTTTTACCCCACAGTTTTGCATCATTTTCCTGATGATCCCTGCTTATTGTTATTACCAAAGGCATTGATGCTGATTTTTCACTCAAGTTATTCATTTTGAATATATTTATAAAGTCACCAATTATATAATTTGTGTAACTTGTAGTAATGTTCTGTTAAATATTGTGAAACATTTTCTTATTGTCTGGATCCACAAGTCAAAAGGAAATAGTTACATACAGGGGTGCCAGGAGAAGATGAAATAATTACACAGAACAGCTTGGACATGCATGTGTAAAATGCAACCAGCCTTTATGATAATTAAGCAAGGCACTCTACCTGTTTCATGGATGGATAGAAGATTTAAATATGCAGCTTTGCAAATGGCTTTGTTATGGAAGATTTTAAAAATGAGACATAAGAGGAACAGGCATTAAAAAAAAGAGAGAGTCTAAAATGAAAAAGGCCATAGTATGTAATAGCTATTAGTGATGCAATTGTCTATTAGGCACTGGGCACCCAGTGAAGATACAGCACTGGGCATTATGGTTTTAATTGTGAATTTCCTTTGTTAGAATTGCAATGGACAGTAATTGGGAAACAATTAGTTTAGGGTTTTCAAGTCTTTGAAACTATTCTGTTTTCCAGAAAACTTACTTTATGATGCTCTAATTCCTGTTTGTCAGCTGGCAATTGCTGTCTTAGTACCGATGCAATCACCTGTGACAATGTGACTTTCTTAACTTAAGCAATCTGATCTCGGGGTAATAACTAATGTTGAATGACTGCTCTGTTGATCACCTTGATCATAAAAGGAGCAACAATGTCCAGTTTGGATGCCGAGCCTGAAAAGCTTCAAAACAATTTGGCCAATGAAAAATGACAGTCATGTTCAAAATGTTTTGTAGGTGAAAACAGCTACGATTGCCACTGAGAGGAATGGGAAACCAGAGAACAATACCATGAACATTAATGCTTCCATTTATGATGAGATTCAGCAGGAAATGAAGCGCGCTAAAGTGTCCCAAGCACTGTTTGCAAAGGTTGCAGCAACCAAAAGCCAGGTAAGAGCCTCTGTTAGGCATGGAGAATGTTGATCCGCGATGCCTGTGAAAATTTCATTCAGAGGGGTGTCTGTTTTCAGTATTGACCCTGCATCGCTGAGAGGTCACAGTCTCCAGGATTATTGACAGAGCTCGGTGATGAAACAAAAATGTTGTTCAGATTCAGGCAGTAGATACGAGGTTCTGTTTCCTCTAACACCTCCTCCCCAGACCAAGGATTTCTCAGTAACTCTCTGGGTCAGTTAATAGTCGTTTTCAGAAGGATATGGTAATGTATAGGCAATTTCTCAATGTGGTCTGTCGTACTGATGCAAATGACTTGAATTACTGTTGTTTCATTATTACTTAGATGACCTTGATTTCCATCCTAAAATACTGCAAACATAATAGTTTCTTCTGTTCCAACTCTGCCATCTCTATCTATCCGGGGCACTCACTAAAACCAACCAGCTTGACCACCACACAAAACTTTGCACCTTAACGACCCTCATTTTTCCATAGATACATGATATAGAAGATGTACAGATTGAATTACAACTAGAAAAGCCGTCTAAATCTGATAAATTATAAATGAATAGAAGTGAACTGGAAAAGTTACAAGTCCCCACTCAACAAGATAAATACCTAACCAAGGACAGAAAATACAGTGCTCTATCGGTATGAGTTTCAGATATTGGTGATTTATGCCCATCAAAAGCAGGGTCATCCATAGGAACAAACTTATAATTACTTATAAACCCTTGTTCAAAGCCACGAATACTTTTTAAAGGACCAAAAGAATACTAAACTGTCTTTCCCTTTACAAAATATGTGGTAACAAGATCAAGGTGGGGATTTAGAGGCAGTCAAGGGCTCAGGTGAGATTTTAACAACTTGCAATTTTAAACAGACACACTTTCCCTGTCATTAGTGAACTCTCCTTTGTAAAATGGCCTTCCTTGCTGCTGTCAACTTCTGATAAAAATATACAATTCGGAGAGTATTTACACTACAGTGTATTATTTACTATACCATACTTTTTTTTAAGCTCTTCCTAAGATTTTTCTCTATCAGCATTAATAGTGGTACTTGATCGGAGTTTTGCTTTAGAAAAGGTTGTTCTTAATTTAAGTTATAGACTGGATGAAATACTTAAGGGATATCTTGGAAATGTTATATAAAAATGATTAAACTCAAGCTGTGGACTGTAAAAATTATAGCTTTATAGGCCACATGCCTGCCTACCCTTCAATCACTGTCAAAGTGATAATTTCTACAATAATATGTTTCTTTTATTGTGAGATTCTAAACATCAAGTGCTGTTTAAACATTAAACTGAATTGTTTATGTTAGTGCTGTACTCAGCGTGTCATACATCAGGCCACCGTAATCTCTCATGGAATGTAAAATTCTGTCATGAATCATGGCTTGTATATCGGAAATTACTGTAATTTTGATTGGAAATTACAGGGCTCTTGAAATGTTTCTAATTATGATAGAATGTTAGAGCCGCTTCAAACCTGTGTGCTTCTTCAGATGTCTTCATTTACATGCCAAGACTATGCGTTAAGGAGAAATGTCCTGTTTCTTCCTTTACCCCTCACCCACCCACCCTGCACATTCTTGTTTGGGCTATTTAGTCTAATTAGGATGAGGATCTCGTATTCAGATGTATATTATCCTGCCTTTCTTTCTGATCCTACATCTTTTCTGACCTGTCCAATTAAATTATCAAGAACAACAGACTGTATCCCTACAGGGCCCCTTTCTCCCAAGTCTCAAAAACAGATAAACACAGAAATTAGATGTGTATTGTTGTAGTGGGAGGGTCAGTCTTAAAACAACATTAAATGTGAAAGGTTTTTGACAACTGCCATTTCCTTGCTTGTCATCTGTCCTTGAAGTCCATGACTTTCCTCCCTCCCCACCTTCTTTCTGAAATGCATGGCTCCTTATAGTTGGCAGCCCCTATGCTACCTTCATTCTTTCTTTCTTTCAAATGCTATCGGCCCACGTGGACTGAGTTACTGATCTGGGAACTACTTAGACGGTGGCCGCAGTTGGTTCGTAATGTCATGTGAGCGATGTTCTGGTGGGTTTTTTAACATCTGTGCTCTCCGTACCCCTGTCCTACAAAGCTCCCCATGAGCCTTTCAGCAAATGTCGATTGCAACTTCTCGGCCTCTGCCCGGATGGCGTGATTCCCAGAACCCCTTAGCTCCCCTTCCCTCATTACTGAGGAAGAGAGAATCCAAGGAGGCAGTTGTTGGCCAGGGGGGTCCAGCATGGTGTTGACTTTCCTCTTCCCGGATAGTTATTCCTAACTCCTGCTGCCCTGTAACTTTCCAACAGAGGGTTTTTGTAGACGTCTCTTAGTTGGTCAGTTTAGGTGTAGCACTACCCTCATTACGAAAATATGTAGAAAGATTGGCGATTACGTGAAAATAAGCGGTCCAAAAAATGTATATATCACTTGGAGGAGAAGTTTGACTTCACAAGGGAAGGAGTCACTATTTAGGTTCTGTTCTGCTATGATTTTTGTGAAGGAAACAGAAAAACCAGCAAATAACCACCACTCCCCACCCCCTGCCCACAGAAATCTCCAAGTCAGATTGACCTCCTCATGATCAAAATGTTTAACCTCTAAAAGAGCGATTTACTTCTTGGATGTATGTGCCAAGGCTTGTCAGAGGGAGGCAGAGGTCCCTGAGAAAAAAGCATGTGGAAAGAGGGAAGAGCAGGAGTCCCTTATATCTCAGGCCATCTCGCTCTGTCTGCATCTGGTTCTCTGGGCTAGTTTACCATCCAGCACCGTCTTTATACTTAGACCCCACCGTGCGTTACATATGACCTACATTTAATTCTCAGAGTAACCTTTTGAGCTGGGCTTGTTTTCCTCATTTTATACACGAGAGTCATCGGACTAATAAACAGTAGAGCCAATATCCCAATTTTTGGTTCTCTGCATCTGGCCTCCTATTTTAGAATTTCCTCGGGGTTCTAGGCAGCCTCTGTTCGGAAGTGATAACTCTGCTCCGGGAAAGAGGAATTAGGGATGTTGGACTCATTTGCTCGAGGGAACGGTGGGAACTTTCCTTTCTTCACTGACATTTTCCTGCAATGCGGATTCTTACCAGCACAGGGTCCTTGGAATCCAGGTTTTTTCATGTCCCATTGTGCTAGGGGGAGATGCATGGGGCCGGGGGGGGGGGGGGGGGACTCCAAAGTTGGCTATGGCCCTGTCTGTATCAGTGGTGTTATAATACTGAGAAATTATTTAACCTTTTTGAGCCCAAGATTCTTTTAACGTGGGAGAAGGTCACGTGCTACAATAGATGCAGAAGAGCTTTTAAGTTATACAGCACTCTGCACAAATGGATAGTGTGTCTTATAATGTGCTAATAAGCAAGAGGCTCAGACCTCTACCCAGAGTGACTTCTTCATTACCTATGTATGTATCTCAAATACTTTCCATTTTAGACTAAAAGGTAGAGCTTTAGGTAGATATTCTGAATGGCAAGCAGTGTAATTATTTTAAAGTTTCTGCGGTCCTGGAATGTTCTGAAACCAGACACATCACAGTTGTGCAATGTACTGACTAAGGCACGAAGTATTTTCAGCAAAAGAAACCAAGTCTGTGGATTCCACCATTTCCCGTGTATTATATTATCTCTTCTCTTCGATGAGTAATAGAAATGAGATTGTTTTTAACTCTAATAGAAATGTCTGAATAAAATATGCAAGTAAAAACTGAAGGTAGGCTCCTTTCTGTGCTTGGGTAGGAAAGCAGGCTAATGCAAACTTTAAAAAGATGATATGCTTTAAACATAATGTGAATAGCTCCAAATGAATACACTTTATATTCTGGGTATTCAAATAAGCAGCAGTTTTTCCAAGTGAATCATATTGGAATTTTATCAAACATTTAGTCTGATAACATTCAAATAATTATGAGAGCAGAATTCGCTAATTTTACTGTTTAAAAAAAATAGTTGATTTGGGTAATAACCATTACGGTATCAAGGTTCAGTTACTGTTCATTGGTTATAGTGTTTTCATATGGGAGATGGAAATGGAATTTTTTCCTTAATGGTGGCAGATGTTGGAATCTAATTTTATTCCACAGCAAACCCCTTGGGAGCTCTGAGACTTAAGGTGTATGTCCAGCAAGGGGACATTAGCAGCACCATAGGCCTTGCCTTGTACATCGAATTGTTACATCGATTTTCATGTCTGCAGAGGTGGGGCTTGCAGATACAGTAATATAGGAGTACAGGGCTTTTACGGAACGGCGCGGCATTGCCACTTGTGTTTAGAAAATGATTTCTCTCCAGTGCTTTATTGAACAGAGTATTTCTTTTAGGTAAAGCGACGGGATGATGAAAATTCTATCTGACTGAACATGACTGAATATAGTCTTTGGCACTCTCTACCCACCAGTCCCATAGACTTACAGGACTCTTTGCCTGCTACTGCTTCCGCTAGTTGATAGGTATGGTTTTAGTACTAAAAACAAAACAAAACCAAAAAAAAAAAAATAAAGGGGGGGGGGGGATCCTTACCTCTGCAGAAATAGCACGACCAGTGGAAGAGACCAAAAAATTTAAAGCCTTTTGCTTTCTTCCATCCACTTCTCTGACACTTTTGTTGCTGAGATTCTGAGCCTTTAGGGAGGGGAGAGAAGAGTGGGGGGTGGAAGAAAAGAAAGAAGGGAGCGCTAGTGCATCTTTGTGGCCTTTGGGTTTGAAATTCTTAGATAGTGATTGGAATGTCTTAGATACAAGTACGATGACATATCACAGATCAGTGGGGCTAGAAAAGGGGCAAAAAAATGTAATTTTCATTGCCGGGAATAGGAGTGCATAGTGACAAAATTCAGGGAAAAAAAAAATCACCATGATTGCAAACTGTATTCCAGCGTGTTCGTGAAGCCGTCCTTTATTTTGTTAGAATTAAATTACACTTCAGGGAAACTCTACTTTGAAGCTCTGTGCTGATTCATTCTTTTGGAATGTTCATGCAACAGACTTTGCTGCAACACGATTTCACCTGTGTAGCCTCTTATTTAAGACACAAAGGAGGCCCCTGCAGATTTGAGAGTCACGGTTTCTGTTATTTCTGGTGCCACATCCTTTTCTGGGAGTCTGTGGGACGATCTTTACATATTGTCCTCATAGCCCCTTCTCTTGGGCAAATCAAGTTGTCTTCAGCCAGGGCCTGAGGAGAGAACTGCCTCTTTACACACTCTCCCTCTAGTGCTTTTGATGGTATTTCTTTTTTTCAATTTTTAAAACATTTTTTTACTGGGTAGAGGTGACCCTGGGAGTCACAGCTTAAATGTCCCTGAATCGGCCTCCCTGGCAGAGGAAGGGTCAGAGAAGTACTCTGAGGGGAGAGCGAGGAGAGAAGCAAGACCACCCCGAGGATAGCCACTTGAGCGGCATGCCCGTGTGCACATTAACACCCATGCTGGAGGCCCCCGTGCTGCGTTCTGGAATGAGACGGATGCAGAGTTCCATCTGTCTCCTGCTTAAGGTGTCCTGTGTTGACAACCAGCTGAACATCTCTTCTTTCTCAATACTGGGAACCCATATTGGATTGAGTTTTCTAAAATGCAGACCTATTATATTTCTAGTTGGTTGCCAAACAGGACTATTCAAAGCAATGGTTTGAAATACACAAAGAGTGACATACTCTAACAGCTTAGAAGGGTACATGACTGTAGGTTCCATGATGTTTTAAGAGCCGGTTAAATTTGTGGATCTGAATATCAGCCTCTCTACATTATGAAGACAAGCATATGTTTTATAAATCTAGGTTTTATAAATCTAGGATTTGATTGAGGAAACCCAGAATTAAGTAGAACACTTGCTCAGTATATTTTTGGCTAGGAAATCATGTAAAGGGGTATTTTTCCTTCTAGACACTTGATGTTATCTATTTTAAACAGCTTGGACAGATTTTCCGTTGTCTTACTGCCACTTTCAAATCATTTAAAATGTTCATTTTGGGGGCGCCTGGGTGGCTCAGTTAAGCATCCAACTCTTGATTGCGGCTCAGGTCGTGATCTCAGGGTTGTGAGACTGACCCCCACATTGGGCTCCGCGCTGGATGTGGAACCTGCTTAATAAGATATTCTCTCTCTCTCTTTCTCTCTCTCTCTCTCTCTCTCCCCACCCATGCCCCTCTGTGTATGCACTCTGAATAAATTAATTAATTAAAATTTCCCCTCTTTTCCCTTAAATTTAAAATGAATTAACTAAAATCATGTAAATACATCTTCCTCATTGACCCATTTAATAAGTTAACTGTTATAAATATAGTCATAACTCATTAAGCCTATTTTCTCCATCTTTAGAAAATGTCACAAGAAAATTTTAGACGCTGTTTGAAAGGTATCAGTTTGCAGATACTGGGCCAGCTCTTTAAAGAGGATCCTCATGTGAGGCAGTCCAAGGAAGGTTTCCGTAAGAGTGGGTCACTTTAAAGTAGTTCAGTATACACGTTCTAAAGCAGAAGTATGCCAGTTACGTATTTATAGAATCTTGTTTTAGTTGAGGCCACCTCCTTTTGTCCTAAAATGTTAGTATAAGTTGAAAAGTGTGGACTAAGAGTATCTATGGGGAAGATCCTCTTTCTGGAAGCTCTTGCACTATACGATCAGTTTTGACGCATAAAGAGTGACTTCTTCAGGATGGGCTCCGGTACCCACAAAATGAGAGCAGAGAAGAGAGCAAACCAGTGGGTTTTAAGTCTCAAAAGCAGTTAATCCTCCGGCTGCATGTAATTCGCTCACACTTAACACATAACTGTAACACTGATACAATCCTTTCACAAACTACCAAGTTGAAAGAAAAAGCATTTCCTCAGAAGTCTCAACAGTTGTCTTTTATGTTTTGGGTAGTAAAGGTAGGTTTTATTTTAGCTTTATCTTCTTTTTTCCTCATATGAGAAATGAAAATAAAGGCCCTGTGAAGTGAATGAACTATGAAAATGCATTTATGCAAAATGACAATAGAAAAATAGCTCTGGAAGAAACTGCACCATTAAAATTTCACATCAGTGAAAGGTGCTAAGAGAACGATGAAAGAACTTGGGTGGGTAATACGAATCTAATGTGGGGTTTTTCTCTGCTCTGCCAGAATACCTTCAGTATCTTAAAAAGTAACCTTTAAGATTATTCATTTTTAGAAGTGTAGTTGTTAAGCTTTTACACATGGCAATTCTTTTGCATGACAAAACACAACAATGTCATGGACAACTCACATAAAAATAAATGTATGTATTTTAGAGATTAGTAGAAATATAGCCATTCTGTAACTTATCATGAAATACCTTGTGAAAATAGAAGTTCCATCCTCTTTGGGGGGTGCCCAATTGTTAAATTGATGATGTGGTCTTTTTCTGTAAGTCTTAATCTATGCCCGTTATATGTTAGTAGAGAATCTATTCTCGTTTGATCCCTTGATTCAACAACTCCACTTGCCTTTGTGTATTCTTTTAACAGTTCCCTTTTCAACCAGTATGCTTCAGGAATTGGGTTTAAACACACTGTTTCATAAACTGCCAGCCTCCTCGGCCGCCTCAGTGCCTCTGATTCCGTAAATCAGATCATAGGCAGCATGCTGTCATATAATAAGGTGTCTGATCCTTATTACCAGTTTGTTGATGCACAGACTCCTTCAAATTGACCATTGCAACACATGGTTTCCCCTGAAACTAGCTGTGATAATTAGCGTGGTTCTAATGAGACAGAATGTCACTGATCTTGTGCTGAACTGTCGAGTATCGGCGCTACGGATGGGAACTGTCAGAGCCTGCCATCTGTGACAGCGCTTGGCACATTCCAGTGGCAAGGTAGAGCATGCTCAATAGAGTCTTTTCAAACAAATGGCCCTTTTCTTGATGAGGGCTCTGCAGTCTGCTCCACTGGAAGAACGTTTGCCCCAACTTTGGCCTCCACAACACCCGTTTTGAGATCCGAATGCGAATGAACGTGTAAATCTCTGTTCTGTGTTACATAAGAGAGGCATCCTTTGTTTAGCAGGTGAATTTTAAGTGGCATTGCTTCCCCTGACTTTCGACCGTCCCGGAGGGCCCCATAGTGCCAGTTAGCAGGAACACAGTCCCTGAAGATAGTTTTCCCAATTCTGAAATTGCCTTGTTTAAAAGAGATTTGTTGGGAGTTGGGCTGGCTCTTTGTGATAAAGCAGTCTGATTTGACGGAGGGGAAGAGGAAGGGAAAGAAAGAGTTCCGAATGTGTGTAGGAATACCCAAGTCGAATAGAAGAATTAAAATGGACAGGACATTTAGATCTACAGGCTCCAGAGAGAAGGAGAGATTTTTTGCTAGACTAAAAGTCCAGCACTGCTTATCATTCCAAAATATGCTTTGTTGCTTTTTATTTCCTCCTCTCTGGCAGACCACACAGGGCTTGTTCTGAAGAACATTTTCACTAATCTGATCAGGCAGCCAAATACGCCGGGAAAACTGCTTTAATGATCCCACTAATTACCTCAAGTCAATATGAACTGTATTATTAGACTGAGGGAAAATATTCCATTAGGTCTCCCCCTTGGGAGTTTCTCCGCTTTGTGATGTCACTGAAGCCTTCACCCTCTCGCTTGTAATTAATTTTATTTACACACGCAGGCACGCACAAGGTCACACCTGCACAACCGGCACTGGCCAGGGAGCGTGTGGCACTCCGGCTTAATCAGATCTGTCATAATTACCATTCTGCATGTTTCTGACACACGCTGTGAAATATTTCAATTTAACTGCCGCTACCAGCACAACCAGATGTAGTGCGAGTGTGGCTGCATTGGAAATATTATTCCTCAGGATAAACTCTCTCCTCCTCCTTTTTCCTCCAATCCCCCCCCCCCCCTTACAGCTAATGTGGCACAGAAGCTGATGTATCCTGTAAATCTTGAATGCAGCGCTAGATTGATAACAGGCGATTAGACAGTTTAACCACAAACAGCTTGTTCATTTTTCACAAATGAAAACCACATGTGGTGTAACTAAAATTTCAGCACCCCCCCCTTTTTTTTTAAAGAGTTGGGGTATGTGTGTGTGTGTGTGTTGAAGATGTGCTTAAATAAAAATAAAATGCACTGGAAAGAAGTTAAGTGTCTATAAAAATGTAGAAGTTACCTGTTTTTTTCCAGGTTATTTCATCACAGTCCTCAAATCCCATTTTTCTGCTTTCACCAAAACTCAGATGAGAAAAAGATTCTCCATTGGACTTTCCATTATTTTCTCTGATGTTTAGTTTGGATGGGAGGGATACTGTCCCTTTGGTCTGTGCCTTTGTCTTTTTTTTTTTAGGGTTAAACCTGTTACTTGACCATAAGTCCTGAGAGCATATTTACTGTTGGGCATATATAGCTTTTTAAAGGACAGTTTCCCTTTTTTTTTTTTTAAATGAAAAGTTGCTAGTTTATTCCTTGTGGTCATATCCCAGGCAATTCAAAAACAAAATGGGGCCAATCAGGAAATTTATTTCTTAGAGATGTTTGTTGATCTGCAGAATCCGTCTGAAAGGTAGAGTTGAAAACCAGCAATTTCTGTTTCTGTAAAAAAAAAAAAAAAAAAATGCGAGATAACCGGGCAAAAAGTTCAGGCTCAGTAGGTAACCATATAAGGCCAGAGTTATCACCAGTCTCAGAAGAATCCAGCCGTAAAAAAATTAAAGTATTGGAGCCATAAGAAGGCAAGTGAATAAGCCAGTAGAAAACTAAAATGAGGAGAGGGGAAAGAAATAGGAGCAGTAGTGATTTAGAATCGTACCTCTGGAGAAGGTTCACCACAATCCACTTTAGAGAACATTTAAAACCATAGATACAGCCTAGTTAAATGTCTTTTAATGCCAAATAAAATATACTCCTTTTCTTTTATCTTTATTTTTGTTTTACTACTTCAGTTATGAACCTCACTTTGGGGCGATTCCTGTTATCGGATAAGAAGTGCCATTTCCCATAGACCTTTGGGTTTTTTATTCTTGTTCCATTGCTTTATTCATTTTCCTTCTTCCTTTGTTGTTTTCTTACATTAAAAAAAAAGAAAAGAAAAAGAAACTTCCCAAATGTTGACCAGAACTTTCTTTCCTTCTACTCTGGCTATTTTCTGTGTGTTTTGGGTTTGCTCCATGATTATCTTCCAACTGGAAATTTAACATTTTTCTGCCTCCTCATACTTTCTTCTGGCCTTAATATCAAATTTAAAGGGGAAAAAAAAGTATTTGCCTTTTGGTTAGAACCTATCTCCCATCGTGGTAAATACCAGATTATTAGGTCAGTTTCTTTTCACAGTCTTCATTTGAGACTTCACAGTCTGCCTTTATAGTCATTTTGCAAGATGCAGGTATTGTGAAGATTTGATTCAGTCCCCACCTCAGCAGTCTGTCACAACAGTATTTCCTGTTGAATACAGGTATCATCTCAGAATCCTTAACACAGCAGTGAAGGTCCTGGTCACTAATCAGTGAGATCAACCCACCGCTACTTCAGTCATTTGTATCTTAGGGTTCCCAAGAAGAGGTTTGATATACACAACATAGTTGTGTGTGGATGAGTCCAAAAAATAAGAGAAGTGGAGGTAAAAAAAACAAAAAACAAAAAACAAAAAAAGACCCTGCACCTTATGACTTCATTGCTACTGCCCTGGCTTTAATAACCCTGAAGTTGTCGCACAGCTACTTCAGGATATGTTAGGGATAAGCCAGCATGCAAATTGGATCACATTTTGCAGTCATTAGTAGAACTCACTATGTAAAGGAAACTTGATTTGTTCCACAGCAAATGAAAGATTTCATTAACATTCTGAAAAATCATCCACTAGTTTTCCATGTTTGCAAACTTGTGTTTTTGTGTATTAGGATTTCTTTGTTCCCAGTACACCTGTTGATACAAAGGGGCTCAGAAAGGAGGGGGTGCGGGGGGAGAAAGAGTTACTGTTCAAGGATGCGGGGGTATGTATGGAGTTTGAGCATATTCAGTATTTTGAGTGTGAGAGAAGAGCATGTCTTTTCATTAAGTTTAATTAGTCTACAGAAATCCCATTGTTCAAAATAAGATTGCAGTTTTCTTTGTGGACCCTGCTAGACTACCCTGTCTGATAAAAGGACAGTTTTCAAATATCTGTTAACAAGTCGTGGTTGAAGATTCAGTAGAAAGTAATTCACAAAACTGCATCCTGCCCAACTCTGTCCACTCGTCCCCTCTCCCCAGTCACGGAGCAGCTGTTCTTTTGCATTGCTGTTGGATCCTCGGGAAAGTAGAATTGGCTATATGCTGTTTTCTTTTGGACCTGTTATTGGCATTTTTCATTGTTGAAATCATCAATGTCATTTACAGTGAAGCTCATCTCTTTTTTCCAAGCTGACAAGAACCAGGGGTGGGGGTGAGGGGCTGTTTCTGAATATGTACTACAGATAGAGATAGGGCAATGGCAGCTAATTTACAAGCTCACAGATGGTTTACATAAGAACTTGGACGTGAACTTCATCTTTCAGAGAAAGCATTGAGGATCGCAAAGAGTGGCCATCCCTGTCCCACTGTCACCATGCCGCGTGGCCCCAGGCAAGTCATTTAACCTCTCAGTCTCTGAACTTCCCCTTCAGGAAGATAAAATAGGTTGGGTCAGATTATGTCTAATGTCCCCTTGCAGTTCCAGGTTCTGTGTGTTTGTTGCTGAAACAGGTGCCTAAGTATGAAAGAGGATGCTATTTTGATGGAAGGTACTGCCGACAGGTGTGTTAGGCTGGGAATGAGTCACAGAGGAGGTAAGGTTTTGAATACTGACAGGGCTTAGTTTGGTGGGAGGACAGACAAAGCTCTATTTTGGGGTCTGTAGCCAGAAAGCATTCATAGGTGGGATAGAGTGGAGAGAACTGATCGTCTGGGATCCAGTATAAGAACTTCATGTTAATAGTATGAAATGGAAAGTCATTTGAGGCTGGTTATTACTTACCTGAAAGACCTCTCTCTCTCATTATCAAGGACCTAGAAGAACCAGTACAGTATAGACCTGAGATGAGCTCAGTTCAGTTGGGGAACGAGCTTGGCTTAATACGTGGGGAAGCAGTGGCTGCCAAAACAGTGGGACTTGAAAGTTGCTAAAGAGTTTCCTCCTTAAACACGTTTTTTTGTTTGCTTGGGTTTTTTTTAACTGATGCCTGGACTTCTGTTAACATCTCACTGCTTTGCCACTGGTATAAGTCATGGGAAGGATAACACATGAAAGAGGAAAAAAGTATCCTTGGTCCATGAGAAATCCCAGGTTTGGAAGAGATTAGTGAAATAGGAAGTAAACAAGAAAAAGGAGGCAGGCAATGACAGCTCAGTTGAAGGAATAGCTTGAAGCCCGTGTTTGCTTCAAGTTCATAAATTGGTACCTGTAGCATTTAATAGCTGCCGAGGAGTGCCCATTCCCAGATGTCTCCTTTAAATGTTTACCCATTTACTAATGGCGCCTGCACGAGTGCTACTTGTTAGGGTGCTACTTGGCTGGTTCATTGATGGAGTATTTGGTGGTTTAAATGAAATGCAGATTAGCTAAAAATAAATTACTTTCAATAAGGTCAAGGAAGTGAAGGCTGTAAATAAAATATACATTCACAAACAGACAAATGCTATTAGGAAATCCAGCTCAGTCCATGCCAAGCTGTTACTGTCTAAATTGCCTTCTTTCTTCCTGGCTTGCAATTAATTTTTGCTTGTGTGTTTGGAGATTGGGGGAAGGGTAATAGCCTAATGGGTAATGATTTTATTTTAGTATTTTGATTAAAGAGACTAAATAACTTGGACCCTGGATAACCATAAGGACTAAAGCCTTATCCATCAAGCTTA
The DNA here is from genome assembly GCF_003009895.1 of Hyaena hyaena. NCBI lineage: Eukaryota > Metazoa > Chordata > Mammalia > Carnivora > Hyaenidae > Hyaena > Hyaena hyaena. The sequence continues at coordinate 687,300 of NW_024081396.1, forward strand.
ATTTCTAGACAGAAAGTTATGTTATATTTCTGGATAAACTGAGCATTGTGCTACATATATAGTGAGGAGATGGTTGTGTGCTCAGTTATTTTCTCTCCATCCCACCCCCATCCACCCCCACTTACCATCTTTCCTATTCACTGTTTTCCTTGCTTTAATCCTCTATTTGACTAGCCTCCTTCTTGCCCTGTCCTCAGCTCTCAAAGGCAAATACTTTATAACGATTTGCTCTTTGAAAAGTGGTGATGAGAGCAAGGACCGCTAGATTACCGCTTTGATTACACCCTGGTTTCCTAGCCTTCGCGTCGATTCCCATGCCCCGTAGGATGCCCGTGACGCTGTTCTGTTCCTTTCCCTGCCTCCATCCTCTCTCTGCCCTGCCACCGTCCCCCCTTCTGTTTGGGAACCCCAGGTGTCTTCAGGAAACCTCATTAGTGTTCTTCTTTGGGCAGAGAGACAGGTCTCAAAGGATATTCCACTCATGTTGTCTGCTTTTTGCAGTTACTTGGATGGTATGAAATTAACTAAATTAGAAGACGGTTGCTTTATTCAGAGGTTAGAAACCCATTTTCTAAGTTTGTAATAGGACCAGGAAAAAACAGTGAGATATATATGTGCTAGTGCAGTTGTTAATCAGAAATGTTTAAGCTGTCAAAACTGTTGTTTGCTGAATGAAATCTCATCCAGCCCTGAGATAAATAAATCAAAAGTCTTCCCTCATTTTTGATTGACTAGAGGATTAGATGGAGGTGGGCCTTCTCATCAACCACGGCCTGTTGAGATGTCCTGATAGAAACCCAGGGCTCCTCGGGACATAGTCTGGGACCCATTGCACTGCACTGGTGATTAACTGTTTTCCTCCAACCTATCTTGAACAGGCTTGGTCCTTTAGTGGCAAAAAAAAAAAAAAAAAAGAAAAAAGATCTGTTCCACGAATCCATAAATACCAAAGTTTTCTAAAGTACTAGGAACTTATAGAAGATAGTTCTAGAAAAATATTTGAAATACGTGTGTGTGTATTGGTGTACAAATGTGTGTATACACACACATGCATGTGGGATGATGGGAGTTCTTAACTGTGGCCCACCTTCTCCCAAGGGGTCCATGAACTTGGATAGAAAAAGAAACCTTTATTTTCATTAATATTTTACTGAAGTTTGACATTTTATTCAATTATCAATATAGGCAATATATCATAGTAGTGTTAACAATACCCATGAATTTGTCACCAGCAAAAATCACAACTATATTCTTATCACAATAAGTTACTACAGATATCTCAAAATATTATCTTTGCTCATCACTATAAAATTACAGTAGTTATCAGATCTGTTGTTAGAGTTTGTTATTTAGGGTGTTAATAAAGAAGCATTTATATCACTATATCGCAAATTTTTGGTAACTGTATTTTGGCATAATTGGTTTCTTTCATCTTCTTATGCATTTTATTTCAGGCACATAAAAACATTGTTCTGGAAAGGCATCATCTGTGGGCTTTACCAGCTTGCCAGGAGGGTTGATGGCACAAAAGAAATGAGACCAGTGATTAGATAAATTATATGTAGGGGGGAAATTACATATTTTTTTAGTACATTAGCTGAAGAATTCTTGAATTTGTGGGGGAAACCTTTGTTATTTGTAACTTTACAGTATGCTTATTTTTCAAGTGTCCTTCACTTTGGAGCATGTAAGCAGGGGTTAGGTTCATTGCAGTAACAGTTAAAAGACCAACAGCAAAAACAGAAACCTTGTTGGCAGCCTTTTCTCCCAGCACCCGGAGGCCCCATATAGATGAGTTTGTGAGAAAGGGCCTTCTCCCTTAGACTGGAGACTGTGTCCGGGGAGCTTCACCTTTTAATATCAACTTACATCCGAAGCGTAAGCTGCCCTTTCCCCACTGGACTGTAAGTGCAGGCGGAAATGACTCCCAATTATATCTGCCCCACATCTCCTCTTAGCCTACACAGTAGGTGGCACATAGATGGCACTTAATAATTATTTGTAGAAGAACAAAATGATTCAGAAGCACATTTCATCTGCTCTCAATTTTGCCGTCACAAACCCCAGCACATTGTTGACTAAGGGAGCTCTAGTGGGAGGCGGGGGGGGGCTCTGTGCTCAGAAAGACAGAGTAAGATCAGACTCCTGTCCTCCTCCCCTGGGCCCTTCTCGGAGCCGGCCTCCCCAGGTATAAAACAGTGTCAGTGGTCGTGAGGAGTGACTCAGATGGCCTGTGCAGAGAGCCCAGCCTCCCTTGTCACCTTTTATTGGTAAAATTATAACCCAGCTATTGTCACTGGGACCCACGTGATGCTTCTAGAAATATTTATGCTTCTTTTTTTGATGTGTCCTTGTGAATCACAAGATTTGAGTCCCTCAGTTAAGCCAACCTCTGATTAGTAGGTTTGCATAATGGATAAAATGATGTAGGTTTTGGCCACAAAATGGGCGTTACTTCATCAACAAAATCACAGGCAACTCGGGAGCTCATAATGACCCTGCCCGCTTGATTGTTCCTCTTAGGATATGAGTCCCATAACTTTTGCAATCCCAAATTGCCTTCTCCTGGTTTTAAAAATTCTTTGTTATCTTTCCTAGGATATCATAGAGGGAAGATTTAAATTTTTAATTCCTAGCCCCTAAATATGCATAATGGGACATATAGCTCATTGCAGGAGAGATTGCAGTGTTGAAGAGTTTTATATAAATCAATTAAAAATGCATTGGAAGAAATATTTGTTTAAAATAACCTGTAGTAAATTATTTTTGTAAGCAAACAAATCCCTGTGTCAGATAAACCATCACCTGAAATTATTTATTCTGTAAGTTCAAGTTTTTATAGGTTTGGTTTCTTTTTTTTTATTTTTTTGCACATAGCATATATGGATATTCAGCAACATTTTTTTCCTTCATGATCTTCATTATTTTGAATAGAAAAATACATCCTGTAATATTTTAATGGTGACTTTAGGATGGAACATGATAAGGCATTTGCTTCAGAACATTGCTGTATAAGGGTACATATTCATTTGAGTTGAGGGGTTTGGGAAAAGTGAAGTTTCCCATTAAACAATCAGATGTATTTGCCTTTGACAGATGCCTTTAATAGTGCTACCCTGTCTCCTTAAACCTAGTAAGATGAGCTCAGTTTGAATCTTCTTTTTTTGAACTGCAGCATCATTATGAATGCAAGTTGTTGCACTTTGCTACAATATATGATATCCTCAGGAATTACAGAGAAGAATACAGTTTCTTGCCACCAACTAAATGGTCCAGATTGTGCAGTTTTTATAGCTCTTTCTCTTTCCCTCGAACTTAACTGCCACTTCAGTGTTACAGGGAACCCTTTGCTGCATTTTTACACTCTACTCATTCAAGTATGAGCCTCAGGGCATGTCCAGGCCCCTTAGATGAAGGAAAATGAAGACTGTGTCATTCAAAGGGCTATTTGTGTGGACATTTGTTTATGATAAATGTAATTCAGCTGAGACGGGGGTGGCCTGGATTAAAGAAACCCATCAGCATTAGTTGAAGAAGTGGAAGAAATGCTCTGGCCTGAACCAGAGCTGTAGGAATGGAAAATAAGGAACCAATTCAAGAAACATTCTGAAGGAGTAGAATTGGCAGGAATTCATGATTGTTCTCTTTATAAAGCAAACAGACAAGAAATATCAGATTTTTAATGGAAGCTTTTTGCTAAGTTTTTTTAATTAAAAACATAAGCTACTATAAACAATCAAGAAATGCAAGCATAAAGAAGAACATAAAGAAATACCTGTAATTCCAATTAACTAAAGATAGACTGATTTATGTTCTTTATATACACACACACACGTATATGTATACATATATATGTGCACATGTATATATATGTGACTTACATGTATTCATATGTTATACATAGCTTTTAATTTTCTACTGAGATAGGTTTAAGTGATATTCTACATTTACTATCACAAATAATGCTAACGTGAACATTATTATAGTTAAATTTTTGTATAAATCTTTAATTGTCATATATTTAGGATAAATTCTCAAAAGTAGAATTACTGGATAAAAAAGGGCTTTTGTGTTTTAAAGGTGATTACTAGACATTTCTGCATTCAGCATTGCCACATTGCCCATCAGCAAGATTATACCAGTTTATACTTCAAATACCAGCCTTTCAGCCCAGGTGACTATGTGGGTGGTGGTGCTAGTGAGTTAAACTACCTATGAGGAGAATGTGGTCTATAAGAGGAAGATACTGGGTTCAGTTTGGGATGTGATAACTGAATTGTTTTTGTTAACTCCCTGGATATCCTAATTCCTTTGGATTATCTTTGTGATGATGCCAACAATAAAAAAAATAGTGAGAGCTGACATTGATCACGCTGCTACTGTGTCTCAAACCCCTTGCATGAATTATCTCTTTTAATTCACACAACCTATGAGTAGTGGTAAAATTACCCCCGTTTTATAGAGGAGAAGATTGATATCTAAAGAATTTGACTAACTTGACCAAAGTTATAGAGCTAGTAAATAGTAGAATAGGAATTCAAATTCCAACCCAGGCTTGATTTTTTTAAACAATTTTTTCCTTTTTTTTAACAATTTTTTAAAAGTTTGTTCTCAGCATTCAAGAGTCTCTCATGGTTTGCCTCCCTCCCTCTCCCCAACTGTTTTTCCCCTTCTTCTCCTGCTTCATCCTCCATTAACTTCTTGAATGCTGAGAACAAACCGAGGGCTGGTGTGGGGGGAGATGAGATGGGGGGTGGTGGGCATGGAGGAGAGCACTTGTGGGGATAAGCACTGGCTGATATATGTAAACCAACTTGACAATAAACTATAAAAAAAAAGAAATACAGTAAAAAAAGATGTTTCAATTTACTTTGAGAGATAAAGAGCAAGCAGGGGAGGGGTAGACAGAAAGAGAGAGAGAGAGAGAGAGAGAGAATTTCAACCAGGCTTTGCACTGTCAGCACAGAGCCCAGCGTGAGCCTTCATCTCATGAATCGTGAGATCATGATCTGGGCCAAAATCAAGAGTCAGACGCTTAACTGACTGAGTCACCCAGGCACTCCAAACCCTAGGCATTCTTAATAATGGATCTTAGAAGTACAGCATGGTAAAGGAGGTTAGGTCACAGTAGTTAAGTATTCTCAAGAAAGTCCAGTATGATAAAGAGCTATAGTGAAAGAATGATAGGCACAAGCAACTGGTCTACCTATTTTTCCCAGCACATTGCTAATTCATTTTCCTCTTTTTTTTCATTATCCTCACTATTTTATGTATTGCCTATTTTTTTTAAGGCTGAGCCAATATCACTTTCCATCAGTATAGAATTTCTGATTTCTGACCACACAGCCCGTCTCTTCTCCCCTGTCATGTGGATTCCACTTGATGTCTGTCCATCATTGACCTTTATCACCCACTGCCTTGTACTGGTAGTTATTTTTGAATGCTTCCCAAATATACTGTGAGCCTTTTAAAGGCAAGTGCTTTCAGTTTAAGTTCATCAGACCTTTTCGTAGTTGTCAGGGACCAGGCACTGGGCTGAATGTGTTCTCTTTTATATGGACCAGCTACAGTCCTGTGAGATTAATACTCTTACTATCTGTACTTTGTAGAGGAGGATCTGAGGCTTAAAAAGGTAATTTGCTCAAGTTCACATACATAAATCCCTATATGGGATATAACCCTTTACCTGTATACTGAGGTGTTTGAGCATGACTGGAAGGAGAGTTAGTGTTTGGATGGGCAGAAAAAAGGAGAAAGCGTTTTCCTTCAGTATGAAGGATGGAGAATATAATGTGGGGAAGTGCTGGGCAACAGCTCATAAATAATCCAGTGAATTAGGACATGCATGGGATTGTGAGTAGCCTTCAGGGAAGCTCCAGGGAGTGTGGGCATTTTCTCTATAATGGGAAGCCTTTGAAGGACATTTTGAACAGTAAGATAACCTCAGGTGGATTGAAAGACCAGAGCAATGACTTCCATCCCAGCATCTTTTTTTCCAAGAGCATCTCAAAGATGGCTAAGGGGATTCAAGAAAGCTTAGCTAAACCTATATATTTACCTGGCAGCAAGTTCCATGGGCTGAGTTAGACACGCATCACATCTGTGATGCTCCTTGTAGGTATCACAACTTAGTATAAATGCATTTGTGCTCATTCCTCACCAGAACTCGAGCCATCATCAGTGCCCTGTCTCCCCTGAGTTAAGAAAACCTTGATTACTTAAAAGCTTTTTTTGTTCAGAAATCAAAATAATTGTCCATTGGGAGTAATTAAAAAGAATGTTTGGTACCTAAGCGCATACTTCGAGGAAGAAGGCTCCTAGGCTGACAAGTCAGTGGTGGACAACAGGTGGAAAGGAGTCGTTGGTTCTGCATGATAGAAACAAGGCTAACATTGATGGACCCTGGGATACTGAAGTTTTTTAACGACACTAATTAGGGAGAATGAGAAAATAATAAAAACTTAAGATATTAAGGCACAGTGTGTATAACTGTTAAACAGAAGCCAAATCATATCACTGAAACTTATGTAGTGTCAAAAATCTACCGTAGATTGGGGAGAGAAAGCAAAATAATTCTTTCTCAGAGTCTATATTCAAGAAGCAGGCTTGGAAGCCAGACTTTTGTTTGCTGTTTTTAAGCTTTGAAGAAAACAATCTTGAACGCAGGTTCGTTTATGAAGTATAAGAAAAATTAAACTTTTAAGTTAGATATTATAAGCTTTTAAGATAGATGTCTTCCAAATCTAATGTTTTTAAAGGAAAATTCAACCTTTCTTTGGAAGTCCTCTTTTAATCAAATTATAAGATTATTTTCTTGCTAGCTAGTTTAATATGTTATCTATGATTTCAGGCTTTTCTTTCATTCCTCCTTTTTCCCTACTCAGATTCTCCTTCCTGAAAATATTCTTTAAACTGTAAGAGCTCCTTGTCTGACAACCTTCTAAAGTGGGAACAATTTTAATCTACTCTGGCCAAATTGTCATCTGATAATCTTACTATGGATCAAATGATCTGTAGCAAAAGAAAAAAACACTGTATTTATGTGTGCCATAAAGTCAGTGGCTTTGAGAAGGTAGAAAAGAGGGGACCATAAAAGCCATTTTCAGTGTTTTTACTTGCTTAAATTTTAAGCAAAATTGCATAATAAAGGTTACTTACCTACGATTCTGATTATTCAAAATTCACTAAATTTTAATGGAAGCTTTTCCTCAGATTGTATGAGCATTTCTTTTTGCTAATAAGAAACCTCCAGAAACTCTGCGTGGATATGTTTAACCTTTTGAAGATAAAATGGCAAAAATTCAGGAGAAATTGACTGGCAGCCACTGTATGTCCTAATTCCACAGTATGGAAACCCATAGATTTTTGGCTAAGATCCTGAGTCCCTTAAATAACCTGGAGAGAGTTTATAACAGTGCCAGTGTAGACATGTAAAACTGGTAATAATTTTAAAATATCATGATAGGTTTTTTTTTTTCTTTTTAGCAAATACAAGTACCAGAAACCATGCCTTGAAAATAAATATATTTGGGGAACCCATAAACACAAATATTCTGCTTAAATATGTTTCTTTTTAAAAAGCCCTCTTTAAATGCAGTGGATGTAATGTGCTACCTTTAGCATGAAAATTTATTGGTACGTCTCTGTTCAAACTTATTTCCCGTGTTTTCTTTAATAAGACCAATGTTAACTTAGCAGGGAAAGTTACTCAGCGCCTGCTGAGGTTTTCTTCACAGTATACAAAGTAGATGTTATTAAACTGGGGAGAAAGATTAATGTATTTCCTACTAATTCCATAGAGGTGAACATGTATCTTTATTAATGTTAATGGTGGGGGCCTCTCATTATGTTATAGAATTATCTGCTTTAGCAAAGGTTTTTCTTCTAAAGAACTTCATAACATTTAAAGGTTAATATGTTAGGTAAAGAACGGTATCTTAAGATCAGCGTTTTTATTACAGGACATGATGGGATGGTTTTTATTAAATTACATGATGATTTGAATGGGGAAGAAGAAAAAGTGCACCGCTTCTTGCCCTCAACTTTAATGCCTTTAATCAAATAATGACCTTCTGGAAAATAGTTAATTTTAAGCATTTGGAAGGATCAATACCACTTTGCCACCAAAAAATGGCCTAGATGATGAAATTTGATGTATTTAAAGTATCATTTCACCCTCTTAACCTAGTAAATAATTTAAAATGCTTTCAATATTGTTTTGCCACTGTTCTGTTTCCCACTGTTTGAAGTGTTATGATTGTTCTTGAGGGGAAAAAAAAGGGTAGAAGTTGTGAAGCATCCAGGCCTCCAATTGGGAAGTGGGGTTTACCTCCATTAGGTCCTATGTCTCTGCAGTAGGGCCCCCAAAGAAGTAATGATGCCTCTGTGTTTGAGGCAGAGTGTGGTAAAAGCATACAAAGTATGAAAATGGAGCCCTTCTGAAATAGTAAAGGGGTGGCTTAAAACGTCATTAGTCACTTGACATCTTTGTGATATCTTCAAACCTTCATGCTAAAGGTGAAAGATTCTGCAACTCTGACAATTAGAACCCATTTCCCCCCCAGCTTATAGAACACTGATATGAAATTACCCTTGAGTGCCGACAGCTTTGTAAATAAAAAAAAAAATTGCCCTCTATTAGCATGTTTGTGGGCAGATTAAAAACTGTCTTCATTAGCATAAGTAACACTTACGGATTCTTTTAAAAGTAGAAAATTATTTGCTGAATGATAAATTGCTAGCTTTATAGTTAGTTGTTGTTGAAAATGTACTCATTCAAAATGCCTGGTGTAGTTTAGTCTACAATACTGAATTTTTTGTGTTGGAAGTACTATTTAATGGATTATGTACTTAATCCTTGTTCCTACTACTTGCTGAAATGTAATTCATGCTTTCCACTAAAATGTTTGTATCAAATACGTCCCTATTTAGATTGATTTCTTTTAATATCATATATTATTATACTATATGCCCCAGAGATTGGAACAAAATACTCCTGCAAATAACACATAAAAGATGAGGGTGAGGGGGAATAAATACAGACTATAAAATGTTTTGCTTTTTAGAACTCAAATTACCACTCCGTTTTTTTTTAATGTATTTTTCTTTCTTAGTTACAGCAAGATTTGTCATTTTCTTTCTTTTTTCTTACAGCTCTTGGATTTAAAATATATATGCATATAACAGTAACATACACATGTCTGTATATTGTGTTAAATGTTTTTTTTTTTTTTCCTCAAAGAATACTGAAGCCTGTTTTCCTCTGGAAAGCTCGCTGTGTTGTGTGTTCCCAGCTCTGTCACAGAACAGGCCCCGTAAGGGTTCTCTTTTTATTTTGTGAAACCCTGTAGGTACAATACATTCATTCAAGAAAGGAGGTTACTTTTCTGACTCAGTTAAAATCATTGTGTACCCCTTCTCCGTTCACATTTTCGAAGTGAATTGACTTGAATTAATTGTTCTAAAAAGAGTGGCGTGGAAATTGGGGATCGAGTTTGGTTGGAAATTAGCAGCTGAGAGATGAAGGTGCCAGGATTTTTATTTAAATGTGGTACAACAAGATTCTGTCAGTAAAGCACATCATTAGAATATTGAGTTTAGAACTGCTAATTTTTCCTTTAAAATGAGCATACAGTCATGTGTTTCATGGACCATAATAAATTGCCATTGTGTTGTCATTGAGTTTGTTTTGCTTTTTTTCAGTACTGGTTTGGCAGTCATTCTGCATTTTCTCTTTTCCTTCCCCCCCCCCCTCACCCCCCACCGCCCCGATCTTACTTTTTTTTTTAATAGATCCCTCACCAAAACCAGTCGGAAGGATGTTATTTATCTCATGCAGTCTGAGCTTTAGCATCTTCACCGTTTTCTTGCTTATGGTAGCAAGACATTTGCAGATGGTTCTTGGTTACTATAAAGTACATAACAGTATTTCCTTTGTGGCAGATGGATTTAAGACTTTTAGTTCTCAATAAATGTAGGTTTACAATACATAACTTTACAGGATTTGTGTTGTATATAACAGGTTTGAACATATTATCTCAGAATTCATCTGCATGGCATTTTCAGCTTATTCAGGGTTCATGCCAGTTTTTTTAAGTAATAGGGGAGCGCTGTGATTGATCGCAACAGCTCAAGGCGTGATTTCGAATAGAAACAAAGGGTTTAGAACAGAAGGTGTCAAATTAAACTTTGTCAGTTTGAAAAGTAGTAACATCCTGAAAGTTTTACTAATTTATTTACATGTGGCCACTGTTTATATTTTGCCCTCTTTATATGCAGTGTAATGTTGCTTGGCAAATTTACTACACTTAAAGTTTAGCTTGTTCCTTGTACCATTTTAGTTCTCTGAGAATGGATTGGTCTTATTATTTTGAGGCTGTTACACTCCCGTCTTCCCTACCGTATGGAACGGTTGTGTTCGAATTTGATTTGGGGAGTAGCTCACCACTCCTGCCTCATGTCTGACAGTATTTCAAGTCCCAGAGACCTCACTTAAAAATGTAATTATGTTCACATTTTGCAACAAAGTACTGCATTTCATTCCTTGTCTCTCCTCTACCCAGCAGATCTATACATTTATCATTTAAAAACCCATACAGTGCTTAGGGGAATTAGCATTATTTGTCAGATATTACAATATTCTGACATGTTGATTGTCTTACCAAGTTTGTTGGCTCTAACAGTATCACTTGTGGAAAAGTGACCTAGAAAAAGGTATTGGGGAATTAGAAGGCATTTGGCTTTTTTAGTCACTTTGCGCAAAACCTAGATCAGATTACTGTCATCATTAATAGAGTCTCAATCGATAGGATTTGAGGTGGTCCGACTATTCCAAGGCATTTAAATAGTATTAGAATAAATTAATCTTATTTTTGCCAGTGTAAATTGGGAATGAGCCAGCTTCTCTGCTGACAAAGAACGAGCGTGTCAAAATGTCTGTTTTCCATTATTTTTCAAGAGATACACACATCAAGAAATTCACTCCCCCTTTCTAATTTTTTTTTTTCTTTTTGGAATACCCTTGTAGAACTAACAGTTCCCAGCTGCACCGTTAAATATTTTTCTAAGAAGCATCTGATTTCAGTCTCTTAAAATCATCATGTCTCTTGAAAGGCTAGCAGAGACATGCTTCAAACTTATAATTCATCAAATTATTTTCAGATAAGGAATTAGAAGTATTATTTAAGGGCAGAGGTTAATAGCAAACTACTGGAAATGTTATGGTAGTCATGGGCAATTAATAAAAATAAGGATCCATCTCATAAGTATAGAGACACAGAAGTGACAATATGAGCAAAATATTTGTTGAATGAGTCAGGGCTCTTTTTCTGAAATATTTGTTAAACCAGCATGAGTGTGATTGTTTAGGAATTAGCTATCATTATTAGCCATTTTAAAAGAACTAATGATTTTCTTTTCCAAAGAACATCTGTGATCCACATGTTTTTTCACATATATCCGAGTGCTTACTGATCTCTGTGTTACTTTAAAAAGTTTTTCTAAAGGATTGGAAAAATTATTGGAGTTGTTCAGCTCTCTCCAAGAAGCTTTTCTTACATGAATTATTCTTAATTTAACTTTTCGCAATTTTAGTTACAGACATTTATTTCTATTAAAAAAAAAAAAAAAACCTTAGATAGATACTCGATGTTAGCACTTAGTGCGATAGTATACAATTCTAGCTAAGCACAGACCTCCCCCCAAAACCCAACTTTTCTATTCTGTTAATGAGCCCTCTAACATCTTGAAAGATACATAGAATTGCAGCAGTTTGCTCCGCGTGGGCATGGGGGTTGCTGTAGCTGAAGAATGGGGGAGAAAAGCCATCTTAACCATAGTTAATATTCAAGCCTACAGGAAGATATATATCTAAAACCTGCACAGCATCAAAACTTCGAGGTAAAGTATAAAGAAATAGCTGAGATGTAGGAAAATAGAAAATAGTTTCATGGCTCAATCCAGATAGCAAATATTTGCCAATAAGAGCTAAATAAATATCTGCAGGGCACATATGCAAGTGGGTCTCAAATACCTCAAATACTCAAATACAGTTTGAGAGTTAATATTATACTCATATGAATAGAGCGAAAATATGACACATCATCATATTTTTCTGGAAATAAAGATAGAACTGCCATGGTTAGAAAAGAAGCATATCCCGTGACATTCTCATCACAATTATTACTTTTTTAACTAATATTCTTGCAGGTAAATCTTCAGATAAATCTGCCTGCTCTCTTAGGCTTGAATTATGCATTCAGGGCCACGGAATGAGTGCACGATTGCATGACCTTCCGCTTGTACGTATCTGTTTAATTTAAAGACCTGTTGAGTAGAGAAACAAATGTCTTAGAAAAAGTAGATCTCATGAGGTTTAGCAACAGCCATCATCCTTGGCTGGTTAGTGGGTAGGTCTTGGGAAGCTAATGTTATCAGCTCTCTGTCTTTTCTTTTAAATTCTCTCAAATAGGCCATTTTGGAAAGAATGGGCCTTGTTTCTTTTCGCTGTATATTGCAGTTAGAAGGCGAAGGGGAATTTTCTCCAGTAGTTCAGTATGGGACGAAGGGAGAAAAGTCACACCATTCTCTGATCTCACCCCCATACAACAGCAACAGCACACAAAAAAAACCTCTCCTTGGCTAGTTCTAAAACTCAGATGATAAGGAAATTGTGCTTTTTCCACTCCCGTCCAACTAAGTTACTTGGAATGTCCCAGAAATCCCCACACTTAGGTCAAGTCCCTAAAGCAGAGCCTAAGACAGGAATCAGGTGTCTGGGATTTTATGAGACCTGAACGGCGTGAGAGAGGATAGGGATGAGGCAGGGTCCAGTAAGCATATGGTCTCGGGTAGTCCGTGTTGATGGGGAAGGGAGCAGGAAGAATGGGGAGGGCCATCTCTCTTGAGTAAATTGAAGGGTTGCGTGAATGGACACTTGAGGGGAAGAAGGCAGGAACGTTGTGCCACTGGGTCAGCCAACCACTGGCCACCCCAGGGTGAGGGGGGCAGTGGGGACTCGGAGTACCTGTCCTGGCATCTCCAGGTGCGATGACTCCAAACATCGCCCCAGAGAAGAGTGTGGCTCTGAGCTGTTAGCAGGCAGCACGGCCACTGGGGTGATTGCCTTGCCGGTGAAGGGGTCCGGGCGGGACAACCCCACTGCCTAGTGTCCATCACCACAGCCAAGATGAAGAACGTTTGGGATGGTGGTTAGAAAATGTTAGACAATGTACTTTGTTGGACCACTCGGTTTCTGACCGATAATCTGAGGATCAAAAATGGAACTTTAGAGGAGGCATCAGAGAGGTTCTGGTTTTGGCCTTCATTGGACATTTCCCTCTCTCAGCTAAGGAAATCTATTAAAATTCTCGCCTGATGAATCCTATGTTGCACACTGCAATGGGCAGAAAAAAAGCAGGCCCCAAGATATCTTTCTGGAAGGCTGTTTCCGGGAGAATTCTGCTCATACCCATTCTGATCACTGTGTTTTACACTAGACAGCGTTCTTGCTCACACTACTGCACGTGTCTGTTCTCTCTCTCTCTCACACACACACACACACAAATATTTACACATAGGTTCCTTCTTCATACAAAAATTATAAACTTGAGGAATCCTTTTAGAAAAAAAAATACTATTCTAAAAATCTGCCCTATCTCTAAATACCTTGAGGATCTCAGATGGCCGGCCGCTCATCAGACAAGAAAGTTGGGCAAGACTAGAAGCACACTCAACTTGACTTTTCTCATGCTTCGTATGTTGCAGTGTCTGTGGTAAATGTGTCTTGCCCTTGGAATCTAAAAAAATATGACCCTCCTTTGAGATGCAAATCTGAACATTTATTAGAAACAGAGCCTGCCTCCCTGACAGCTACAGCTATTCCTTCTTAACAGGTTAAAGAAAATTTTTTTAAAGCAGGTTGGAGTGTTTTGAGCTCATGAAAAAAAGTTAACTTCACAGGGTCTTTTCTTTTTCGCTCTTAACGGAACATCTCAGCCTCCCACAGGCAGGAACTGACTTATTATGCCCTTGTCTCTAAGGGGTGGCTGTGTGAGCTGTTACGCTGGAAAGAAGATCCCTCTCCAGAAAACAGGACCCTGTGGGAGAACCTCTCCATGATCCGAAGGTTCCTCAGTCTTCCTCAGCCAGAACGTGACGCCATTTATGAACAGGAGAGCAACGCGGTGCATCACCATGGCGACAGGCCGCCCCACATTATCCATGTTCCAGCAGAGCAGATTCAGGTTCGTTTACCTTGGCCAATTCAATATCGCACTAAGTAAATAGAGCTTTACACTTAGCAGGGAAATTAGCGTTTCTCTTCTTCCCGCCAGTCTAAACATAGGCTTTAGCGAGAGAGAACAGTACACTGCCATCTTGCTCAGGGGAGTAAAGGGAAAATTAACACACTTTTTCCAACATGTGTATTGTGTTCCTCTTCCCTCGTCTCCCCACCCACAAAGTGGCAGGGACCCCCTTTTGACACGTCTTGTGTGTCACTCACTTTGGCAAGTGTGCTTTGTTAGAGTTGGGTGGTTTTGTGTGTAAGAGCTCAAATTTTGTTTTTGTTTTTTGAAAATCAGAATCAAAAAAAAAAAAAAAACAACCAAACCCCACTATTCTTTAGTGACGACCAATACTGCCCTTTAGGAAAGGAATTCCTGTAGAGGAGGTTTATGCAGTCACAACTCGGATGCTGTCCAGAGCAAGGAGGGGAGGGAAACCTAACTGGAATCTTGCTTCCGACTCCTTGGCCCTTCCTTCACCTTGTAGCATCTCCCCACACCCTCAGAGAACACAGGTTAGGGGTGAGTCATGTCTGTTTGTCTTTCCTTTAGAGCCCCTCTCCCACCACCCTTGGGAAAGGAGAGTCTAGAGGCGTTTTCTTACCAGGCCTGCTGACCCCTGCACCGTGGCTCGGTGCTGCTCCTCAGGTGAGCGGGCACAAGTTAACCTATGCCAGCAAGAGGGGGTGGCGTCAAGACCGGCTCCCTTGGTCTGGATTTTCAGACTTGCAGAGGACATACTAACCATGGTGGTGGCCAACGGCCACTGGGCCAGCGGAGTCAGCCGTGCACTGAGCTGGCCATGTCATGGGACTAGTCTCCTTAACTCCCCTATGAAGTTAGATTGGGAAGCTCTGGGATCAGGTTGGTGCCTTATGGCCTTGATTTCTAAGGAAGCATGTTGAACGAACTTGCTGTATGACTGACTTCTGTTTAATCTAAGGGGATGGTTTTAGCTTTCCCCTTTAAGAGAAAATCCCATTGCTTTCCAGGGTCCTTAAATTCTACTGTCTTTGTTGAATCACCTGCATTATTTCTTGGTATTGCTGTGGAAAATATATGTCTGTGTGTGTGTGTGTGTGTGTGTGTATACACACACACCCTGCTAAAAACAATAATAGGGCTATCCATCCACTAGGAAAAAAAAATCCCTGAGTGTGTATTAAAGATAAATTGGAAAACAGAATCCCTTAGGATATCAAGCACTAAAATAATCATGAAAGCCTGAAAAACTTACTGTTTAGCAAAAACAGGGGGAAAAAAGAAAGGTATATGTTAAGTAATAAAAATAGTACTTGTTTGAAAATGCAAATTGTTTTTAATAAAATTGTTTCTTAGGGGGATAAAAGGAAATACTTAGGCTCGGTATAAGTGTTCTAATAGTTCGGTGCTTACTCAGGTCGATTTGCTTTGATGGTAAGAATTATGGATATAGCGTATACAGTGCGTCATGTGTCATACATTTGTTATGTATAATTGTGTATGGAAATTACAGCACATATACAGACACTAATTACGAAAAAGTGTCTGTGTACACTAAATTTAAACCCTAATCACATCTCCGTTTACTATCGACAAAACAGTTTGCTAGCCGTTGTACGGCGGAACAAACCTTTATTTTTCGGTAAGAAAGAAAAAAAAACCAACCTGCAGTGTCAGCCGAGTGCAATTTGGTAAGAAATTGTGTGTCTATTATATCGGAACTGACTGGTAGGAAACTCACAAAAGTGAGAATCCCAGAAATCCTTTGGAGTCTTAAGGGATAGTGCCGAAGAAGAGCAGACGTTTATCCATTTTATTTGGCATTTAAATAAGACGTTACGTTCTTGCTCCATGGTTTAGCCAGGGATGACATGGGGCGAAAACGCGTTTCTTTCCCCGTGGCTGTGTAGCTCCCCTGTCTAAAATGCCTTTGAAATCCTTACTCTTCAATCTTCATTTTCAATCTTTGTTAATTATTTACATCATAATTTACTTTGCTGTCTTCGCCTTTGATGCGTATCCTTCTGGTGAAGTTCACGGCTATTTCAGCGCGCTGACTTTTCACTTCCGTGAGCCAGACTGAAAACGAAGGGCCGGGAGGCTCCCCTGACCTCGGATCATGCAGCCAGTGGCTGCCTCCAAAACCCGAGTAACGCCTCCCCTCCTGGTCCTTATCATTTTGACTCCCCTCCCCCTCCCCCATGCCCTGGGTCCTTGAGCCACCCACCCGCTTTTTGTCCTGAATCCCATCCCCCTTGGAGAAGCTACAGGTGGGATTCTGAGCCACCCGCTTCCTCCTCCTAGATGGCTTCGCGCCCCCCGGGGAGAAGGCCCAGCTCTGACTGTCGCCTTGTTCCTTTGCAGCAGCAGCCCCAGGCGCAGGCGCAGCAGCAGCCGGCGCCCCCGCCCCCTCAGGCGCAGGCGCAGCAGCCCGCAGGGCCCCGGCTCCCCCCGCGACAGCCCACCGTGGCCTCGCCCGCAGAGGCCGAGGACGAGAACCGGCAGAAGACCCGGCCGCGAACAAAGATTTCCGTGGAAGCCCTGGGCATCCTCCAGAGTTTCATCCAAGACGTGGGCCTGTACCCGGACGAAGAGGCCATCCAGACTCTGTCCGCGCAGCTTGACCTGCCCAAGTACACCATCATCAAGTTCTTTCAGAACCAGCGGTACTATCTCAAGCACCATGGCAAACTGAAAGACAACTCCGGCTTGGAGGTGGATGTGGCCGAATACAAGGAAGAGGAGTTGCTGAAGGATTTGGAAGACAGCGTCCAAGACAAAAATGCTAACACCCTTTTCTCGGTGAAGCTAGAAGAAGAGCTGTCGGTGGAAGGAAACACAGACATTAACACTGACTTGAAAGACTGAGATCGAAGTATTATTTTCATTCAACAGTGCCACTGGTATTTACTAACGACGTGAGAAGTCCGCCTTGTATTCTCGCAGAAAACCTTCGTTGTTCATTGTTTGGCCAATGAATCTTCAGAAACTTGCACAAACAGGAAAGTTGAGAGCGGATAATACAGACTGCACTAAATGTTTTACTCTGTTTTACAAACTGCTTGGCAGCCCCAGGTGAAGCATCGAGGATTGTTTGGTATTAAAAGTTAAAATTTGTGTTCACGGGACGCATCAAGATGCGGACCCGTTAGCATGATACCGGTGATTTTTTTTTTTTTAAAATTATTATTCTGGAGCCTCAAACAAGCATTATAACTTCTGTGATTATTATTTCCTTCCTTTAATTATTTCTGTAACACTCCACACTGATCTTTGGAAACTCGCCCCTTATTTTAAAAAAAAAAAGAAAAAAAAGAGTTTGTTACTCTATTGTATGTTACAAAAGAACTATAGACTGTGGAATGCAGTTTAAAGATGACATATGCCAACAAATGCCTTGTATTATATGGCACTGCCGTAATTCAAATTTGTTTTTATTTTGGAAATAAAAGTTCACTGTAATTTTTTTTCATTCTCATTGTTACATGATTTTTTAAAAAAAACGAAAAGAAAATGTGAAACACAATTTAGTCCTCATTATTTATTTGTAGATCCTGCAGCATCATGTTGTAATTAATTTTTTGGAAGTTTCCGTTAAGTGTAATATTGCTTCTCTTGTTACCATACTGATTCTTTTCTATTTATAAATGTATTTTGATGGGCAGTAAAACAAAGTGTCTTAAAAGTTTTAAATAGAGAAAATGTGCTTTACACAGTTGCCTATAAAAAGTGCTCTATGTTATCCAAGCAATTCATACTATAAGCTTCACTCTTATTGTTGTATGCAATTTTTACTATCATGCAAATAAGCTTAGGTAAATAAAACTAATAGATCACCTTAGAAAATTATGCAATTAATGTGAAAATAATTGATGTTTGCAATGTGTCTTCCTTTGGTTTACAATCAATTTTAAAGCTACATCTGTATAAAATTTCTGTATAAAGGTGTATTTCTTTTTTATGAGTTTATGGCTATGAAAACACCAGCTATTTTGTTACAGCTGGCTGTTTTTATAAGTGTATCACAATTTTCTTTATGCAGAAATGTTCTGATTAGGAGTGGTCATTGACTGTAACTACACAATTAAAATTGTTTGTATGGTATGACACGGTAGGGTTTGTCTGCTTATGTGAAGTAACTTTACAGAGTCAAAGATGGCCCTCTCAGTTAGGTGCATGTTACTATTTTCTTGACGGTATTTTACTGATTTTATAAAGAGCAATCGAAAAGTCACTTGAAACACTGTAAATTTAAATCAGAAGCCTGTGGTCATTTCTTTACGTTTTAACAGTGAAGACCATAACCTGTTTTCTGGTTAAGATTTTGCCTAATAAACAGAGATAGCAGAATGGTCAAATGACCTGCCAACAAAAGCATAAATCTAGTCACTAGGAGTTAGGCGCTTAGAATGAATTCATCCTCATTTATTTCACAGTATTTAATTATGGCGACACTTTTTTTAAGCTAATGTATAAATATGTTAAAGACCTTTAACAGTAACATTAAGTAGGGAAAAAATGGATCTTCTGTATAAAAACCTCATAGTAAGCAATGTATTTTTTTAAGTTATAAGTGGAATATAAGTTAATGACTCTGAGCTCATTTGATTATGTATGTCCTAACTATAGGAACTAAATGAAGAAAATAAGAATAACACACCTGGAATTTAAACACAGTCTTCAAAATTCTCGCAACTTAAAAGCTCTGTAAACTCCCAAGATCGAAAATGAGATGTGCTAATGGCCGTGGAAAGGATTGAGGCCAGTGTTGCAGTTTTTGATTATTATTATTTTGTTTGTATTCACTTCATCTTTGGCTGCTTTTTAAGGTTTCCTAGATGTTAACGGGGGTATCTGTCTGGGTTCCTTGATGGTTGGTTCTGAAATTGTCCAATCTCTTCACGCCTGACATTTTTCCAGGCCCCGATGAGCTCATTGGTACGCAACTGGGCTGCTTTGATGTTGAACTTTTACTTAAGAAACAAAAATGGCATCACTGAAGACTCCCAATTCAGCAGTAAAAAGTACTATTTACTTTTGAAGCACAGCTGAACTGCTTCGAAGGCAGCTGGTTTGCTCTTAAAATTGTATTGAAAAAGTTCTTTTTATTAAATGAGAAGACAACTTTTAAACATTTCTTGCTCAGAGTATAGCAAATCATTTGAGCAAACGGAATTTGAATTAATAAGATAGAAACTAGATGTCATGTATTTAAAAAATGAAGAAATAGATACAAGTATGCCATAAAGTTTTTTACAAAATCCTTTCTCCCTCCTTTTTTCCTCTGAGTTTATGGGGGGAAAGCTAGAGCAAAGTGTAGACTCTTATTTTATTTTTTTAACCAGCCCAACAGAATATAAGGTGCCAGAAATTTAATATTTTTAGAACGAAAAATTGGGTTGCGAATACGATTTTGCCATTCCCGGTAACCTAATTTCTTTCGAAATAACATTTTGAATGAGTTGATGAGTGTGTGTAAGAAATCAATACAAGACTAATAAAATACTCACTTAGACCCTTAAGCAGCATAATCTTACTAACAACGATATTTTAAACCAAAAATAAAAATAAAAAGCACATAGTAAAAAAGAGTGATGGTCATGATGGAGTGAGCAAAATTGTTTCCAGGGAAGATAGCACAGTTCGAGATGGATTCGTTTGGGTGATCTTCCACATTGCGCCCCTCGTGTTTCGCATTGTTACTCCCAGTCCTCCTACTACCAGTGGCTATGGGAAAAACTCCTTGACCAAGCTTCATCGTGTCCGAGTATTTCAGAAACTTTTAAAAGCTGGGCATGACATCGCGCTTTGTGCTGTTAACACCTTAGCAGAGTCAGGTAGTTTACGGGTAATATTCAACCTTGTGCATCTCAATCTGTCATGGATTCCTTCCCTCAGCACTTTGCCACTAATTTGTATTACACTCTGTGGCCATATAATACTTGCACATTATGCAAAAAATAATGTTGACAGTATCTCCTTGGCACGTAATATGCAGAGTTGACACATAACCTTTGAAAACCAAGGTACCTAATATGTGTGCCCTAGTTGTATGGGACTTGGCTAAAAAGTCTGTACATATTATGTATAAAATGTGTATTGATTAATATTTAGTCCTAAGGAATTCTGAGCTTAAAAGAAGTGTTCTTTATTTTTTTTCCAAGTAGTGATATCTATATCTAACTGTGCTTATCTAAAATATATAGCTTGAGTAGAAGACATTTTCAAAATGGTTCAACATTGAGTAAAAATGACAATCCCATACATTCCACTATTAAATTCTGCCCTTTTCCCTGTTGTTATCATCAGCTAATATTAAGGTCCTTGATTGTCACGATATTATCAATAAATGAGGTATTCTGAACTGCCTGGTGATATTTTCAAAACAAGCAAAATGTGTATACCCTATTACATAGCCCCCCAAATAAGACTGTCTTGCTAAACCAAGCCAAAAATTTGCATGATGGTGTGGAAACCAACGAAGGTCCAAAACTATTAATCACATTCAAAATATCAGAATATACTGAAAACAATAGTCTATCTTACAAATAAGGATTTTCGACTTTTAAAGGGGGCATAATATGGATCCAGTGTTTCTTCCAAGGCAATCCTTTTAATGTAAATACTAAATACTTGCATGTCTTTCGACAGAGGTTAAATTACAGTCTATTAACATGCACATTTTTTATAAAATACAAACTACCCTTATTAAAGGAGACGTGGTGAAAGTACGCGTCCAGAATACTATTACCTGTTTAACAATACCAAATGTCAAGTAAAAGTAGTTCAGAATTAATGTTTAAAAGATGCGCAACATTTTTAAGTCTTTCTTACAATACCCTACTTCTATGAATCATGTATTTCCAAATTTAATTTTATCAAAATAATTCCACTAAAATTCCATTACGGCTTCTTGCCTTATACCGAGGTTGTGTATTAAGTCACCTTCTGTCAACTGTTTTCAAGTGCTAATATCCTTGTTGTGATCAAAAGCACATGACTTGGGCCCTGGTTTCTGATAATGGTTGATGAGAGAATGCAAAGTACCTTATACTTGTTGCCTTGCAAAGTAAACATGAACTCCTATTTTGCACAGAATTAAATCTGGAACATTATTTCTGTACTATTAGTTGAATTTTTGTTACTGTTATTATTTGCTCTTTATGGTATTTAAGTAACCCCTCATTATAGTGACAGAATCTAAATCATGTCTTTACACCCCCAAAAGGCATGATGTCCCGTGTGCTGCTCTGATTTTCCACTCACAAAAGAACAAACAGTACCTGTTAATTGAGGATGTTGAGAAGGTACAAATATTTAATGTCTGTGAACGCACTGATCTGTGGCACAAACCTGTCCAATAGCATCTTAATGCGGAGACAGGTTTCATCTACTCTGCCTTTGTTTCCAACTTTGATTTCCGAATTTTACCAGATCTCATTCAAAGCCTTCCTGTGTTCTGAGGGCCCCTTACTAGCAGCATACTCAGATATGCTTAAGATGGTAATAGGAACATTTGTAAAATGCTTTGTTATATAAGGTACTGCCACAAACGTATCTCCATTCCACTCTGAGGCACTTACAGCAGGCTCTGAAATTCCCACTTCAAAGACCAGGGAGAGAAAACTCAACCAGGGTATCTCATTTGTCCAGCTGTTGTGTGGCCACATTGGTTTCAAGCCCAAGCCTTCCATCTATGCATTTCTCTCTCTATTTTCTCCTTAATAAAAGCTTTTCCAAAGGCAGGAAATGTAGAAACATTCATTGCAATTCAAAAATTTCAGAACTGTAAAGTAGCCTGCATTTTGTTAATATGAAAAAGTCTGTCACTAAGTAATTGAAACCAAATGCATGAGATGTTAACAACCCAACTCCGCCATCCTGGTCTAAGAGCCGTATACACGAAATATCTTTTCTAGGAAAGCATACACCTTATTATAGGGATGTTCAAATATACACAAAAAAAGAGAATAATGTAATGAACCCCTGACGACACATCCCCAGTTCAACCATTGTAACATTTTCCTAATAAGTACATTGTAAAATTCATTAAAATTAAGATGAAAATTTTATAAATATATTCAAACCTTTCAATGGCTTTTGCCCATAATGATGTTCTCCCATTATGTTACTTTTTACAAAGTGATGAATTTTCTGATTTCTAGAGAAAATACTGAAATGAAGTTTTTCTCACAACTCTCCGAGAATTCTCAAAAAGCCAATTTTAGAAGGAGAGCCTATGAGAATTCCACAAATATTTGTAACATAAAAAGAAAGAGACAAACCAGCCTCTCTTTATTTATAAACAATACGTGCTTTCATATCATTGTTGAAACTAAAGTACATAATTTTCAGTTATGCATAATAAAATATGTAATTAAGCAACATTCCATAGTGGATTAAAGAATTAAAAGCTTCAGGTGCAGAAAAGAATTTGTTGGCATTTTCTTTTTCAAGGTGGTATTTTGAGGTGTTACTTTTCATTTTCCTTTGACATCTTATACACAAATAAATAGACAGACACAGGTGAGAGGCAGAGAAATGAAGAATTGGCTCTACTACAATAGACCTGAAAAATAGTGAAGTAGCGTATTTGCAATGTGCCCACGAGGGCTAAACTAAAAAGCACTGAAATCTAAGCCTGGGGAGAAGAAACATTTCTAAATGGGGGCGTGCATTTCAAGAACTAGAAATGACATAATAAAAAGTTAACTGAAGTCCATCATTCCTGCGTCTCAAACTACATTAGATTAATTCACACTCCAATTGGTAGAGTCCAGTGGACTTACTTTTCTAATGAAGAACTACATGTAATTAATAACTGTGCTATAAACACAAGTTCATAGAGGAATTTGGCATCCTATTTTTTAAAAAGAGTCATGCATCAAATAAAATCAAACCACTCAAATGTCAGAGTGTGTCAGGATGATTCTGAAAATAAGT
Organism: Hyaena hyaena; assembly: GCF_003009895.1. NCBI lineage: Eukaryota > Metazoa > Chordata > Mammalia > Carnivora > Hyaenidae > Hyaena > Hyaena hyaena. The sequence goes on from NW_024081396.1 coordinate 710,510, forward strand.
TATTCTACTGAACACTTAAGAAAAAATAATCATATAGAGAGGACACACCTCTAGAACTTTGTTTCTATACCTACAGCTTTTCATACGATGTTTAAACTACAGTTATAATCAACCGTAGGAGAGCAAGTAAATTCAATATCGTGTATTTATATTACTCAAATCCTGACATGGAAATATCAGGACACATTATAAGAAATTAGGAAATATCCTGTTTGGTGAGTGCATGAATGAGATCAGATAATTTGGAAGAAATATCAGACACATTATAAGAAATGAGAGCCATATTCCATGGACAGTCCTTTTAGTTGGGACTTTTTAAATGGACACATGTAAAGAGGCTTTTGTTAGCTTTTAGCATCTCATGGTCCTGCTGAAATATGACTATCTTGTATTTGTCTGTGTTTCTTTTTTTTTTTTTTTTTAGCATTTATTTTTGAGAGACAGAGTATGAGTGGGGAGGGGCAGTGAGAGGGAGACACAGAATCCGAAGCAGGCTCCAGGCTCTGAGCTGTCAGCACAGAGCCCAACACAGGGCTCAAACTCACGGACTGTGAGATCATGACCTGAGCTGAAGTCAGACACTCAACCGACTGAGCCACCCAGGTGCCCCTTTGTATTTGTGTGTGTTTCTATACCTCATCTTATTACAAAAAGAATTAGCTAAGACTTCTATGTGTACTGTAATAACATAGGGCAAAAAAGAAAAAATAAAACAAAATTAATCCAAAATTTGGATAGAAAATAACACAAAATGACAAGTGTATTTGACACATAGAAATGCATATCATGAGATCCTACATAATTTATTAGAGTAAGCCACCAAAACTCTAACAGCTTTATTGAGGTACAATTGACATACAAGAAACTGTATATATTTAAAGTATACAATCTGTATATATATACAATCTGTATATACAATCTGTATATAAACTGTATATATTTGAAGTTTTCACACACACACAGGCACACACATCTAAATATGTGTGTATATTTATACACCCACACAACTGGGGACACAATGGACATATCCATTATCCCAATAGTTTCCTGTCCTTTTTGTAATAATCCCTCCCTCCCATCATCCCATCCTCATTAATCACCATCCCCATGAAAGCACCGATCTGCTTTCTGTCATTATAAATTAGTTTGTGTATTCTGGGATTTTATATAAATAGAATAATTCAGAATGTACTCACTTGTGTCCACCTTCTTTCGCTGAGCATAATTTTTATAAGAATTCATCCATGTTCAGTTTGTTTCTTATAGAGTTTAGAGTGAGTATATTGTTGAGGTAGAGTGCAATTTGTTTTATCAATTAAGCGGTTGTTGGACGTTTGGGTGGCTTCCAGTTTCAGGCTGATACAAACAAAGGTGCTATGAGCATTTCTTTGTGTGCCTTTGTCCGGATATATGCTTGTAAATTTCTCTTGGGTAAATTCCTGGAAGTAAAGTAACTTCTCGTATCATAGGTATTTAACTTTTTAAGAAACTAACACTTTTTCCAAAGTGGTTGTACTGTTTTACAGTCTCCCCAGCAGTGGATGGGCATTCCTACACTTTCACATCCTTGCCAACACTTGATATGGTCAGACTTTTTAATTTTAAGCATTCTTATAGGTGTGCAGTGATATGCCATGAATTGTACTTTGCTTTTCTGTAATAAATTGCATTTCCCTACTGAATATCTTTTCATGTGATTTGCTATCCATGTATCTACTGTATGAAGTGTTTGTTCTTTTACCAATTTTTCTTATTGGTTGTTTGTTTTCTTACTATTGACTTTTTTTAAATGTTTTTTTTTTTAATTTATTTCTAGGAGAGAGAGAGAGACAGCATGAGCAGGGGAGGGTCAGAGACAGAGGGAGTGACAGACTCTGAAACGGGCTCCAGGCTCTGAGCTGGCAGTCAGCACAAAGCCCGACGCGGGGCTCGAACCCACGAACCGCGAGATCATGACCTAAGAGACAGTCGGACGCTTAACCGACTAAGCCACCCAGGCGCCTCTCTTATTATTGACTTTTGAGAGTCCTTTACATATTTTGGTTACAAGTCCTTTGTCAGATATGTGATTTGAAAATAGTATTGCAGTCTATGATCTCATTCTCTTTGAAACCAGAAAGAAGATTTTAGGTGAAGTCCAATTTAACAATTTTGTTTTTGCTTTTAAAAGTCTTGCTGTTAGTTATATTGTGCAATCCAAGGTCACAAATATGTTCTCCTATCTTTTCTTTTAGAATTTTTACAGTATGATCTAATTTGAGCTCATTTTTATATATGGTATAAGGTATCAAGGTATGGATCAAAAATTTTTCTTTTTTTATTTTTTCCATATGCATTTCCAATTATTCTAGTACCATTTATTTCAAAGGTTATTCTTTTTCTACTTAGTTACATTTGCATTTTTGTCAAAAATCAATTGATCATATATGTGTGTGTCATTTCCGGACATTTAAAAAATTTATGTTCTTGCTCTTTATCAACCTTTCCACCGAGATCATCTGTTTTGATCAGCTCTGGATGTCTTAAATTCAGGTAATCTATGTAATCTAAAGTCTTCAAATTCTATTATTCTTAAAAATTGTTTTAGGGGCGCCTGGGTGGCTCAGTTGGTTAAGCATCCAACTTCGGCTCAGGTCATGATCTCACGGTTCGTGGTTTCCAGCCCCACGTCAGGCTCTGTGCGGATAGCCAGCTCAGAGCCTGGAGCCTGGAGCCTGGTGCCTGGAGCTTGGTTAAGATTCTGTGTCTCCCTCTCTCTCTGACCCTCCCCTGTTCTCTCTCTCCTCTCTCTCTCTCTCTCTCTCTCTCAGAAATAAATAAAACATTAAAAAAAAGTTTTAATGATTCTGGGCCTTTTCATCTCCCTGTGAATTCCCGATACAGCTTGTCAATTTCTACGAGGAAAAAAACACATTTGCTGAATTTTGACTGTGCTTTAGCATTTGAGATTGCTTTAGCTCCATAGATCATTTTGAGAAAAAATTGGCCTTTTAATAATATTGAATCTCCAGATCCATGAACACGATATACCTCTTCATTTATTTGTGTCTTTCCTTTCTCTCAGCAATCTTTTTATGGTTTTCAATATACAGTTCTAGCATATCTTCTCAGATTTATCCCTAGATTATTTCATATTTTTTATTCCCTCACATATATTTTTAGAATTTTTGATTTTCAGTAGTTTGTTCCTAAAATATGGAAACAGAATTGATTTTTTTTGTATATTGATCTTTTTCCTGCAAACTAGCCTACACTCACTTAGTAGTTCCAGCAGCTTTTTCATAGATTTCATCACATTTCCTACACAGATAATCATGTCATCTAAAAATAAAAACAGTTTTATTTCTTCTTTGCAATCGAAATACATACTTTCGTCTTTTCTCTTCTCTAGAAGATCAAGTACAATGTTGAATAAAAATTGAAAGAGAAGATATCTTTGCCTTCTTCCTGAACTTAAATGCTAGCAGTGTTCTAAGCCCTTTACAATACCAATTCACTTAATCTGTATAATAACAACCGCATAAGGTAGATACATTATTATCATTAGACTATTGATAATTAAACTGAAACACAGAGGATTTATGTAACTGGCCCTACTGAATATATCTCTCAAAAGCTCTTCACTTCTCAAAATGTAGCTAAAGTTTTTGCCTTGGCACTCACTGCTTTATCCTTACTAAAGGTTCATTTTCACACTCAATTCTTGGTTAGGTTGTTAGACAATGCAACAAAATCCTATTTTACTAAAACGAAGTTGAAATGTGAAAAGGGAGTAGGGAGAGGGTTGTGCAGAAGAATAAAACTAAAAAAAAAAAAAGAGAGAAGAGCGCTAAAAGAAGGAAGAGGGACTCAGGAAAAGAAAGACAAAGATGTTAGGGAGGATATAAGAAGTTTTTGGATGGCAAGTGAGATTACTCAAAGGGGAAGCATACCTCCTGAATATTTCCATATTATGAGTAAAAAAGAAATTCTGGAGACCACATTGAAACTGACTCCTTTTAATGATTCTAGAAGCAGTCCTTTTTAAAGTTTGGTGCTTCTAGAAAGTGCCCGTCTTTTGGAAAAAGAATATTAGAGGACATCAAATGACCATATCAAAGCCCTGGATCAGACCTCTGCAGTCTATGTTCCACGGACCAAACCTGTCTTGCCACTTGTTTTATAAATAAAGTTTTATTGGAGCATTGCCATGCCCATTTATTTATACTCTCTGTAGCTGCTTTTGTGCTACAACAGAACAACTCGCATGGCTGTGAAAGAGGCCACATGGCCATCAAGCCTCAAATTTCTACTCTCTGGCCCTTTATAGAAAATGTTTGTCAACCTCTGTCCCAGGTCACTAAACTGTGCCACGGTTTGAAAAGGTGAAGAATTAAAGCAATTTCCTGAATAATTTGTATTAAAACAAAATCATCATTTCAGTGTTTTTATAAGAGTTGGAGCGTATATTAACTAGAACTCACTTGTTCTCAACTCCACAGTCTTACTGTATGTGTACAAAGAACTTAATTCTTTCGTTTCTACTAGTTACCTCACTGGCCTATGCAAGAGCATAAGACTAGACATCCCACACCCTGTTGTCACCAGAAACTCTTCTATAAATTTAGAAAATTATTGACTAGAAAGTTCACCCTTTCTTGATAAACTCAAGAAGTGTTAATATTCTTGGCAAAATTGTCTTTGCACTAATTGCCACATGCATCTGCTCTGTGAGATTGATTAGACTGTAAGAGCATTTGTTCTCTCCTGCAATCACTGCTTCCTGGCCCAGCAGAAAGCTAGGTCTGTCTTATTTCCATCTTGAGGAGGACACACCACTGACAACTGTAAGCTTTTCCTTTGAGGATCTGAGATTAAATTGACACTTGACTTGATGGCCCTTTGGGGAATGATTCAATCTAAAGAGAGTTCTGCTAAAGCAAACCAAGACCACAGGGACTTAAATAATTCCTTCTTACATACAGAACCTCCACTATTTCAGAAAGCCTATTTCTATAGACCCAGTGGTTGAGTGCCATGTCCTAGAGAAACATTCTCCTGAGCACTAGAGAACCCAGGAGGAGCAAAGGGCTTTGTCCTCATCTCTCTTAACCCTTGGGCTCAAGAAACCTACAGAGACTGAGTAATGCCATCAGCGTGTCTAGGAGACAGTAACTGCAGAGCCTAATTCTGTCTGGATTGGACCCAATACTCCCAATACCCCTCCCCACCCAGCAATAATGAAGAGAACCCCACCAGATGTCAGTGAAAGGCAGTGGGGAAGCTAGACTTCTACCCTTAACCTGGTAATCGTTAGGAGGTATCCCCTCTTCCCTTGCCTACTTGTGTCAGAATAAGTTAGCTAGCACAGAGGATTTAAATATGATACAGAACTTCAGCAAAATACCCAGATTTCAGTTAAAAAACTAATCATACCAAAACCCAGAAAAATCTCAAACAGCATGTAAAAAGGACGACCAATAGATACAAACACTAAGACCACAGAGATATCAGAATTATGCAGCAAAGATTTTAAAGCACTCATGAAAATGTTTTAATGAACAATTACAAACATATTTGAAACAAATAAAAAAGTAGAAAGTTTCAGCAAAGGTCTAGAAGCTATCAATAAGAACCAAGTGGAAATGTTAGAACTGAAAGGTACAGTAAATGAAATAAAAAAACTGAATGAAGAAGAAAGGCAAGGCTGAAAAAGTAATTGAAATAATGGCCAAATACTTCCCAAAAGACATAAACTACAGAGTCACTAAACTGAGCAAATGCCAAATATGATAAACACAAAGAAATCTAAGACACATTATGATCAGACAGATCTTTAGTTCTGAAAACTAAAGACAAAATAATTATCTTGAAACAGCAAGAAAGAAATAACACCCGACACACAGGGGAAAGATTTTGAAACCTAACAAATTTCTCATCAGAAACCATGGAGATCAAAAGGAAATGGCACAAAATTTTTCAGGTACAGGAATAACAGTGCAAAGGTTAATGAGGAGATGGAAAGGAAGTGAGTGTAACTATAATGGGCATCAATAGGGCTCCTTGCATCGATGGAAATGATCTGTACCTTCATTGAATCAGTGGCAATGACATTTCTGAGATATGACCCAGGAAAAGTGGGTAAAGAGTGCATAGATCTCTCTGTATTATTTCTTATAGCTGCATATGAATCTATGATTATCTCAAAATAAAAAGCTTAGTTATAAATACATTATGAAATTAAAAATAGAACTACCATACAATCTAGGGGTGCCTGCGAGGCTCGGTTGGCTAAGTGTCTGAGTCTTGTTTTTGGCTCAGGTCATGATTTCACAGGTTCATGAGAGAGCCCCCTCTCTCTCAACACAGAGCCTGCTTGGGATTCTTCCTCTCCTTTCTCTTTGCCCTCCCTTGCTTGTACACACATGCATGCGCTCTTTCTCCCAAACTAAATAAATAAACTTAAAAACAACTGTCATCAAATCCAGCAGTTCCGCTTCTGGATATAAATCCAAAAAAATTGAAAGCAGGGTCAAAGAGATGATCGCACAGCTTTCTTTGCAGCAACACTATTCACAATAGCCAAGAGGTTGAAGCAACCCAAATGTCCATTGATGGATGAATGGATAAATAAAATGTCATGTATATTTATATATGACATGTATATATAGCTCCCATAATAGATATAGACATAGACATAGATATAAATAAAGGGGCGCCTGGGTGGCTCAGTCAGTTAAGCGTCCAACTTCGGCTCAAGTCACGATCTCACGGTTTGTGGGTTCGAGTCCCGCGTTGGGCTCTGTGCTGACAGCTAGCTCAGAGCCTACGACCTGCTTCAGATTTCCCTCTCTCTCTGCCCCTCCCCTGCTCATAGTCTGTCTCTCTCTCTCTCTCAAAAATAAATAAAACATTAAAAAAAAAGATATAGATACACACAAACACACACCACACTGGAATATTATTCTGTCTTTAGAAAAGAAGAAAATCCTGTCACATGCTATGACATTATGTTAGGTGAAATGAACTAGTCATAAAAATAAAAACACTGTGTAGTTCCACTTAAAAAATGTATTTAAAGTAGTCAAATTCACAGAAACATAAAACAGAATGATGATTACCAGAGGCTGGGGGTGGGGGGAAAGGAGAGTTGTTATTTAATGGGTACAGAGTTTGAGATGTGTGACATGAAGAGTTCTGGGTATCTATTTCACAACATTGCAGGTATACTATTGACTGTACACTTAAAAATGTTTAAGATGGTAAATTTTATGTTACGTGTTTTTCACCACAATAAAAGATATGAGAAAGGAATTAAAGTACATTTAGCAACTTTTGTTTATGTAGATTGTGTCTATTACTACTTACCTATATTTGGCATTAAAACTGAGACATTTAGGGGCATCTGGGTGGCTCAGTCGGTTAGGTGTCCGACTTTTGATTTCAACTCAGGTCATGGTCTCGTGGTTCATGAGTTTGAGCCCCACACTGGGCCCTGAGCTGTCAGCTTGGGATTCTCTCTTTCTCTCCCTCTCTCTCTACCCCTACTTGTGCTCTCTCACTCTCTCTCTCTCTCTCTCTCTCAAAAATAAATAAACTTTAAAAAATATTCTAAAAAGTATAATAAAAAATAAATAAAAAGCTGAGACATTTAAAAATATTTATTTATAAATTCATTAAAAGGTCAATTATAAAGTCATTAACTGTTAATGTAAATGATATCTTTTTGTTTAAATTTACCATATATTTGAAAGTAATTATTGTAAATAGTAGCATTGTTTTACATTTTGAACATCTCTTTAATATCTACCTCCTAAAGGCTGCCTGGGTAGCTCAGTCGATTAAGCATCCTACTTCAGCTCAGGTCACAATTTCTCGGTTTGTGAGTTTGGGCCCCACATCTGGCTCTGTGCTGACAGCTGAGAACCTAGAGCCTGTTTCAGATTCTGTCTCCCTCTCTCTCTGCCCCTCCCCCACTCGTTCTCTCTCTCTCTCTCTCTCTCTCTCCCTCTTTCAAAAATAAATAAACATTAAAAAATATCTACCTCCTAGGAAGACAGCTGGATTATTTACTTCTGCAATCAATCTGTTGCCATGTTATGTACCTCATACACTCTGAAAAACTGTACTACACATTCATGAGGAAAGAACGGTCAATTAGTCAGATAATATCTGATTATTATTATTCTTATGAACATAGTTTCAACCTTGCAGACTGCTTAAAAGATCTCAGGGACTCACACAGGTTTCCAGATCACAATTTGAGAACCGGCAAACAAGACCATTCATCATCCCAGTGACCCAGGACTCTGTGGGAGATCAAGTTATTGATTACAGTTCCTGATTCTTATGGGGTAAGATTTGCATCTCCACCCTTGCTATGGCCAAGTACATTCTCCCACCACTTGATTTTGGGCTTGGCCATGGACCTGCTTTGGTTAGTTGTCTTGAGGCAAGTAGAAGCCTCAAATGTCTTGAGTAACTACTTCCCTTCAGCTGGAAGCCCAGTATAAACAAACACGAGCATATCTGATTCTACCTCACTGTGAGGAACCAAGCTCAGCCAATCACTCACACTGAAGCAGAGCCCAGCTGAGCCAACCCGAGATTAGCTGATTGTACAGTGAAACTGCAGACTCATGACCATAAGACTAAATATTTATTTGTTAAATGCCCCTGAGTTTTTGAATGGTTTATTATACATTACTGTCATAATTGCTGACTAATTGAAGCCTAAATCTTATTGGTTGAATAAAAGGAAACACGTGAAGAAACAGTTACTTAGTCAGGAGGAAGAGAAATCCAACGGGCAATTTTATTCAAAGAATTGTGACCATGAATCCTGTCTTGAATGAAGTCAGGACAAAAGAGAATTCATTAAAAACACAGCCCAATACATTTAAAGACAAACTCTTTGATGAGAGAGAAGCCATAAAATATTACCGAAGGAGATCAGGAAGGGAGCTCTTTCCTTGCGTGGGGGTTTGTTTTTAACAGGTGGCTCCATGGCTCAAGATGGACAGTTTTGCTTATTTTCCTGCTTATCCAGGAAAAGGAGTCTAAATAAATACCAGAGGTGTGAGAGAGGTGAAAAAGTTATCTGGACGGTGTTTGCCCAGAAATTTTCAGTGTCTTAGTGCATTTTTTCTATTTAATGTTCTATTTGCTGTGTGTTCTTTTTACACAACTACATTTAAAATGTTACCCAAAAAATATGTATTCAATACCTCCTATTTTCTTTTGGATTCTCATGAAAGCAAACCCTCGGACGTAGGTTTGGGTGCTAGTAATGTTTTAGAGACTCAGAGGAACTAGGCAGAATGAAGCTCAGAATTGCCCCCCTCTGGGTAGGAAGACTGAGATATTTGTCTACAGATTCCCACCTCTCATTGGTGCCAAGCTGGCTTCGATTTGTTAAATCTCCATCACTGTGGTAGTTGTTCTTAATATCACTTTATTGGCAAAATTTCAAATACAGCAGGAAAACCCAGGACTACTAGCAATGTGATGGGGTGGAAGAGGCCAACAGAAGAAATTCCACATAACTGCTTCCTTGGGAGCATTAATGATTGATGAAAGCCATGGCTTTCATAGAGTGGTCCAGAGAGGAATGCTATAGGAGCTTTTTTAGAGATGCAAATTCCTAAATCTCTGAAGGAGACTCTTACATCAACAAAACATCAGGAGAAGCATTCACATTGAAATTTAAGAGCTAAAGATTGGAATGCCCCAGTCTCTAAAGTAAGATTCTGTTAACCAAGAAAGTATGGCACATTGGATAAAGATAATTGTTTTCGTTCTCTTAAAAATTATTATTATCATTTTATTTTAGAGAGAGAGTGCACAAGGAGGGGAGAGAGGCAGAGGAGGGGAGAGAGAGAGAGAGAGATGGAGGGAGAGAATCCCAAGAATCTCCATACTCCACTGAGGTGGGGCTCAGTCCCATGACCCTGGGATCATGACCTGAGTGGAAACCAAGAGTCAGACCATCAACTGACTGAGCCATCCAGGCGCCCCGATTGTTTTCATTCCATACTAGTGTCTACTGATTTGCAGATTAAAGTCCCGCCCATATATATATATCATTGTATCTTTCATTCTGCTCTGCTGACACCCACACACGACCATGGGGCTTTGGAACAGTATGAATATACCAAGACATCCTACAGCTGATGACAAATAAGTCATGAGTAGGAAAGCTTGCCATGCGGAAAATGCTACCATAATATAGAGTGAAATTTCTCCCAGGACACCTACTGCAAACTTTAATTCCAGAGGGAGTTTCAGGGTTGCTTAATTTTTTTTCACAACCTTATCTTGCCATGAAGCTCCCTTTCCTACTGGCTCAAATGGGTAGGGTAGAGGCAGGATGGATGGGGATTCCATGCACAAACCAAAGGACATCACCCACATGACTCTCCAAGCAATATAGGCTTCCAATATTTAAAATGTCTCTTTCAAAATTTTCAATTGAGGATAAATATAAAAAACAAGTTCACTTTTATTGCAAACATGCTGGAAAAGCATCTTTACCCACGGTGCTTAGGCCTCTTAGCAACTTGATTTTAATCTATTCTAGTATACATATCCACATTTAGAATATTTGTTTCACTGGAATAGAAATTGCTGATTAGATGACAAGTCAACAATTAAGGAGGACTAAACTGGAGAGAATTGAAGTTATACCAAGTGTATCTTCAGACATAATGGAATTAAACTAGAAACTGGTAACAGAAAGACAATGGGAACATTTCCAAACACTTACAAATTAAACAACACACTGAAATAACCCGTGGGTCACTGAGGAAGTCTCAAAAAACATTAAAAACTATTTTGAAGTGAAGAAGTGCAGCATGTCAAAATTTACAGGAGCAGCTGAAGCCATGCTTAGAGGGCAGTTTACAGCAATAAATGCTTATATTAGAAAAGAAATAGCTCAAGTTACCACCTATAGAAACAAAACAAAGAAGAGTCTATGAACCCAATTGAGCAGAAGGAACAAAATAGTACGGAGCAAAAATCAAAGAAATGAAAGTCAACCGAGAGAGAGAGAGAGAGAGAGAGAGAGAGAGAGAGAGAGAGAGAGAATAAGTAAAACCAAGAGCTAATTCCTTAAAAATGTCCATAAGTCTAGCAAGAATGACAAGGAAAGAAAGACACACATTACTCATATCAAGAATGAAAGTGATATCACCGCAATCACAGCAGATGGCAAAAGGATCTTAAGGGAAAACTGTGAACAACTCTGTGCACATAAATTCTACAACCATGATAAACTGGACAAATTGCTTAAAATTCACAAACAGCTAAAACTCACCCAGGATGAAACAGACAACCTAAATAGCCCTATAATTTTATTTTTAAAAACCTGAATTCGGAGTTTAAAAATATTCTAAAACTAAATCTCCAGACCCAGGTGATTTCACTGATTAATTATACCAGACATTTAAGACAGAATTAATCATACCAAATGTACGCAGTCACTTCCACAAATAAGAAGAGAAGATACTTCTCAGCTCAATTTATGAGACTAGCATTGTGCTTATAAAAAAAAACAGACATTAAAGCTACCGACCAATATCTCCCAAGAACACGGACACAAAAATCCTCAAAAAAAGGTAGCAAATTGAATCCAGCAATATCCCAGAAGAACAATATATCACAAACAAGTGGAGTGTTTTCAGAGATTGCAACATTATTTCAATGTTTGGGAATCAAGCAATGCAATTTACCAGATTAGCAATATAAAGGGGAAAACCACATGGTCATATGGGCACAGAAAGACATTAAAAAGAATCTATTCTCAGCAAACCAGGAACAGAAAGTAATTATTTAACCTGATAAAAGGCATCTACAAAGTATCTACAGCTAACATTACACTTAATGTCGAAAGGCCGAATGCTTTCCACCTATTATTAGGAAAAAGGCAAGGATGTCTATTCTCATCACACCTATTCTTTGCAATAAGGTAAGAAAAAGAAAGTTAAAAGGCATAAAATTGGAAGAAAGAGATTAAACTCTTCCTGCTTGCAGATAATATGGGTTTTTTAAAGTGTAATTCTAAGGAACCTAATAAAAACTTCAAGAAACAGTAAGTGAGTTAACCAAGATGAACAAATAAAAATCCACTAGATCTCTATACGTAAGCAATGTAAAATTGGCAACTAAACTTAAAAAGAAAAGATTATTTACAATAGTGTTGTATAGATGGGGCCTTCTGGGGCTCTCTCTTAGCCAGTCCAGTGCAGGCACAATCTGGGCAGAAGACATTGATGGGATAATCTTCTGCTTTACTTCCTTTCTCCTTCTTCAGACAGTTTTTCCCCCTTATCCACATTCTTTGAAAGCAGATACCTTTCAGGGGAGCCGAGAAGGCTCAATGGATAATGTAAAACAGAAGAAATGGTGATTTGAAAGCATTCACTGGCTTTTTAAAAGCTGGTATCGAATGACCCAGCCATCTCATTCCTAGATATCCACCTAAGAGAAATGAAAGCATATGTCCCCACAAAGACTTTACACAGATAGGTCATGGTAGCCCCGAGCTTTAAACAACATAAATGGCTATTGGCTGGCAAATGGAAAAATGAATTGTGACACATCCATGCTATGGAATACTACTCAGCAATAAAAATAAATGAATTATGGGTATATAGCTGCCATGTGGATGAACTGCAAAAACATTATACTGAAGAAAAGAAGCCAGATATAAAAGTATACACTGAAAGATTCCATTCACATGTAATTCTACAAAAGGCAAAATCAACCTACAGAGACAGAAAGCAGATTAATGACTAGAGACAGCAGGTTGGGAGTAATGAAGTATAATGGGGCATAAAGGAATCTTTGGGGTGATGGAAGTGTTCTGTCAATTGTGGTGGTAGATACACTGATAAATTTTTCAAAACTCAATGAAATTGTTCCACTTAAAATAGGTGCATTTTAATTTATGTAAATTATATCTCATTACCACACTTTTCTTCATTATCTTCTACCATCTGGCTTAGAATGATTCTTCCTTCTCTCTCCTCTTTCTTTCCCTTCCCTTCTCTCCTCTCTTCTCTTCTCTCCTCTCTTCTCTTCTCTCCTCTCTTCTCTCCTCTCCTCTCTTCTCTTCTCTCCTCTCTTCTCTTCTCTCTCTCTCTCTTTTTTTTTTTTTAACCCAAATGCTTCTCAAGCTAAACGTGGCTCCACTAATCTTGGGATAAAAAGGAAATCAATATTCTCTGGTCAGCATCCTGGAATATGAAAAACGATCTGATAGCATGTTGGAACTATCTGGAGTCAAGTGTAATGAAAACATTGCAGTCAACTGGCTGAAGGCATAAATCAGATCTGTGCACATATTTCTGAAACAAGCTCAACCTCAGTATAAAGAGTGGTGGACAAACTCCCTGCAGGGGCGTGCTGGCAGAAGGCAAAGCTCTTCCTGTCCAGAGACTGTGGAGGAGACAAGTGTTTTGGAGGCAAAGGCATGTATTGTGGATACTGACTATGCTGCATGAACCATCCTAAGAGAATAAACAAAAGAAAGGCAGTACTTCCTCTTAATATCAGATCTGGACTCACCACCAGAATGAAGAAAAGGGGAGGGGGAGATTGCTTTTCTGGGACACTATGGCTCCAAGTATGACTTTTTACCTCTTGCTTTATAGGGTTCTAATGTTTGAAACCTAATTTCTATCTTAATGTGAACATTATTTGGACCAATGAAGAATTATTCCTTTTGAGACAAGGAAAGTAGTCTTCCTCTAGTTTTCTTTTTTCTTTTTTTTTCCTCTAAAAAGAGAGAGAAACAGACAGAGAGAGACAGACAGACAGACAGAGAGCAGAAGCAGGGGGAGGGGCAGAGTGAGAGAGAGAAAGAGAGAGACAATCTTAAGCAAGCTCCACACCCAGCACAGAGCCTGACACAGGGCTTGATCTCACAACCATGAGATCATGACCTCAGCTGAAATCAAGAGCTGGATGCTTAACTGACTGAGGCACCCAGGCAACTCCCGCCCTTTGTTTTTAATTTTTTTTTCTTAATCATAGAGGTCAGGGCTCCTCCAAAGGACAACCCATTAAACAGCCAAAACCTAAATCAAAACAATTTCTTGACAATATTTACAATAGAAATTAAACTAAAATAAACGTTTTCTCATTTTTCAAGAAATTATTTTTAAAGGCACACTCTAAAACCTCTCTCTCAGTCTAAAGTTCACTGAACAGAGAAGAACCAGTGAGATTGCATCAGCACATCCATGTAGGTACACAAATCTGACCATGGCTGATAGGACAGATTATGACTATGGGTCATGACGATAAGATCAAATAGAGTTCTTTTCTAGTTCAGTGGACAAAGCCACATAGTGGTTGAATGGTTTGGCCAAACATCCCGAGGAAGTTGGTGCAAGTGCAAAAGATATATATAAGTATGTGTGTGTGTAATGATTTCCTGCTCCTACCAGCCAATGGCTTTGTCTAAAAGAAATAGTCACTGAGGGTTTGAAATGTCCATTTACTTACATTTGCTACACCCTACTGAAGACTAGCTAAAGGTTTGGCAGTCAAAGAACAGCGTAAAAATTAACAGAATCAGATTATTTGCTGGAATGACATTATATGCTAGACACAAAGGGAAAACTGTCATTTCCGTGCAAACAATTTTTAATTGTACAAATCATACAATGACCAAAAAAGGTTTTCTTAAGTTTATTTACTTATTTTTCAGAGAGCAAGAGAAAGAGAAAGAGAGAGAGAATGTGCACAAATGGGGGAGGGGCAGAGAAAGAAAGAGGGCGATGCAGGATCCGAAGTAGGCTGTAGGCTTTGAGCTGTCAGCTCAGAGCCCAACATGGGGCTTGAACCCAGAACCCATCTGAAGTCAGATGCTTAACTGGCTGAGCCGCTCAGGCACCCGAAAAAAAGTTACTTTGAAAAATAAAAGCCTAACATCCTCATCCTAATAGCACTATTTTCATTTTGCGTGTTCTTTTACTATTGGTCAATAAGAATAAAAATGTACTTACTTTATTGAAGTTTTCATTTGCTTTTAATTTTGTTTTATGATTTGTCATTTGTCAGTAATTTTCCTAAGGGCTAAAGCTATTATTCTTGAAGAATTTTCTTAGTTGAAAACAGACATATGGATCATTTAATCTAGCCTTTGTTAAAGTGTTTTATCTGGATTTTATTGGGTATTAACCTGAAGAAAGGATCCCATGATTAAATAAGTGGGTTGATTTGTGATAATGGTCACATAGACTTGAGAAATGAGAATTGACATGGCATATTTGATTGCAGGACCTTTTTCTTGTATTTAAAAAAAATTTAAACATTTATTTATTTTTCAGAGACAGAGCGAACAGGGGAGGGGCAGACAAAAAGTGAGATGAGAATCTGAACCAGGTTCCAGGCTCTGAGCTGTCAGCACAGAGCCTGATGTGGGGCTCGAACTCACAAACCACAAGATCATGACCTAAGCAAAAGTTGGGCACTTGACTGACTGAGCCACCTAGGCACCCCACAGGCCCCTTTTCAAAAGGAGCATCTCATAAGATTTGTGTTTCACATAATTTGCTCCTTTTTAAAGAAATGTTTTGTTTATTTTTGAGAGAAAGAGAGAGAGAGAGACAAGCATGAGCAGGGGAGGGTCAGAGAGAGAGGGAGACACAGAATCTGAAGACAGGCTCCAGGCTCTGAGCTGGCTGTCAGCACAGAGCCTGACACAGGGCTCAAACCCATGAACCATGAGATACTGACCTGAGCGAAAGTCAGACGCTTAACTGACTGAGCCACCTAGGCACCCCTCACATAATTTACTCTTTACAAAACATTATTCAGATCAACCTCTCTGTCAGGAACTGAGGCCCAGAGACATTAAGACTCCTCATCACACAGTTAACTTGTGACAGAATCTAAACCAAAATTTATAAACCAAGTTTCCAAACACAGAACTTTTACCAAAATTTCCTTTATTCTTTTGGAAATATTCTCACACTGCCACCAAAAATTCTCGGCAATTGACAATTCCATGAATATAGTCTCTTATCATGATATCCTTCTGTGGAATCAATGATACAAACAGAAGTTCTCCTTTTTATCTTAGAGAAAGATGAGGTACAGAAGATCACATGACAAAACTTGAGATAGGTATTGAAAGAGTGATGCCTGGAGATTTGTGGCCCTGGTGAAGACATTAGCAAAATCAGTGCCTAAATAAATGTGCATGCGTGCAAATTGTTAATATGTTCTGTACACTAAGAAACAATAGAATGTTATTGACAAAGTCCACTAGGAAAATTCTGAAGACAATTTCTATTTTTTTGCTGTTACTTTTAAATACCCTAAAATAAAACTACTAAAAATTTCCTCAATAAACCATAACTCTCATGGAAAAGAACTTTTTTAGGCAAAAGAATGAGTTTTTCTTAGTCCTATAGTGCTTTAAAATTTTGATTCTGAAACTGAAATATCTAGTCTGTTTGCCAGATTTGGTTGATTAAATCCCACTATTTTATAAAAGGCATCACATATAATTCTTTGGTAAACTTTCTTTTTTTTTAATGTTTGTTTATTTTTGAGAGAGAGACCGTGCATGCATGTGGGCAGGAGTGGCAGAGAGAGAGAGAGAGAGAGAGAGAAAAGGACCTGACAGCAAAGAGCTGACACAGGGCTCAAACTCACCAACTGTGAGACCATGACCTGAGCCAAAATCGAGTCAGATGTTAACCTAACGTAGCCACTCAGGTGCCCCTCTTTGTTAAACTTTCTACTATAACTAAAGTTATCTAAGAGCTACATGGTTCATAACGTCTTAGTTCAAAACACACTTCCCAACAGATATTGGTTAGGCTATTTTTGTTTGTAAAAAATAAATAAATAAACAAATAAAACAAAAATACCCTTTTCCTCATCGTCTAGGTGGCAGTTGATATGCCCAAGGTAAATTTGTATTTCTTTTCATTTAAACTTGATCTCTAGGTAATGCTAATACAACGAAGGCCTCATCAGTTTTATAGGCAAATGAATTTTCAAGTACCCAAAGTTTTTGTTCTTGCCTTGTCTGCCCAGACCGGAACCCTCTCTTCCACTTTCAAAATCTCTTGTGAGCATTTCTGGAGCCCCCGACGGGCTGCCCTTTAGCTGGCAGATAGTGGTGACCAGTGATTTACGGCTGGCTGTTGGTGTAATCAGCTGCTGTCAGGTTGTTAAATTTGATACCCGTGTATGTGCTGAAAATCAGGCTACGTGCTGTGAACAAATCGTCCTCTGTTCCTCCTACCTGCTTCGCACAGAGAGCAGTGTATCTCAAAAATTCATTCTCAAGTTTCATTCCTGCAATGGGCGATGGAGCTCACTGTGAAAAATCTGGCTTCTGTGCTCCCAGGCTACCAGCCTTTGGTGTGCTGTGGAAGACTAGCAAAGAAAGAGAGAATGACCTTTGCCCCTACCCCATGCCATACTTGGTCACCCAGAACCTGGAGCAGACTTTCTTCTGCCCAGGGCTTTCCAAAGTCCCTTATGAAGATACTTCTGTCGGCACCTGGGTAGCTCAGTTGGTTAAGCGTCCGACTTCGGCTCAGGTCATGATCACACAGTTCGTGGATTCGAGCCCCACGTTGGGCTCTGTGCTAACAGCCAGCTCAGAGCCTGGAGCCTATTTCGGATTCTGTATCTCCCTCTCTCTCTGACCCTCCCATGCTCATACTCTCTCTCTCTCTCTCTCTCTCTCTCTCTCCATCAGAAATAAATAAAACATAAAATAAAAAAAGAAGATACTTCTGTCTAATTGTAGCCTGGATGGATTTGCTCAGATAGACCCAATCCTAGTACCCAGAACTGGGGAAGTCATAGCTGCTTCCTTACCTCTTCCAGAGGGCTCTTTCATGTGTCTGCATTTCCTGGACTCTGATCTCAACCAAATCTTCCCTACTCAACTAGTCACAAAATGAAGTCCCCATGAATATCAAGGAATGCCATCTGATACTGGTGGTGGTCGGCAGTGCATGCTATTCTCATCAGTTAGAAAAATCAAGTCAAGTTGAAAAAATACCCCTTTACACTTATTAAAAAGCTTCAGCCCTTGGAGGGAGAAATGTGCACATTAGTATATATAAAAAGACTTGCATAAGTAACGAGGGAGAGTGTGGAGGGGTGGGAAGGCTGGGATGAAGCCATCTGGAGCATTTATATTGAAATAGCTGTTTCTTGGATATTTATTGAAAGCATCTCCTGTTGACAACATAGATTCCTCTATGTCTACTGAGAAATGACTTCTTCCTTAATTTTGTATAAAAAAATGCATCAGTATCTTTAAATTTTGTCTTCAATGGCAGGAATTCAAGTTATAGATCTATACCTTCAGATTTTGTGGCTGCAATACATATCTGACCTTGGATGGTTTCAGTTTGGAAACATGGATTCAATAAAACAATGGAGACACTGGTGTTTGTGCAGCCATGGTCAGTGGAACACGATGATAACGGTGGTCAAATTTCTATTACAAAAAGTTCCTTTAAATAATCACATATGATGCAGTCCTTCAAATAAGTTATGAAGTCCAAATTAGTAGAGCTGGGTATTTCCAAGATTAAAAAATGGTAATAATCCAAAACTGATTTCACATATTAAATCAATGTATCAACATAACAGTGACATCTAATATGGCTTTCTTTCATTCTGTTTTTTTTTTGAAGTTGCCATGCTAAAATAAATACACAAAAAGTTAAAACATGGCTATGTATTATAATAAATAATTTTACCTTTTATTGGCAATTTTTATAAATATAAACTGATGTGTGATGGCAGCTCCAAACATACTGTTTTATAAGCAGCAATAGTGGTCAGTTTCTTGACCACATACGTCATGCATTTGATTTAGATACCAACTCCAATAGCCTTTATAAAGGGCTTTGTCAATGTTGATAAAGACCAAGTGAGGGTTCAGGAAATATCTCAGAGGCACAATAGCTCAGAGACACAGTTTTTGGATGGATATGGAAAATGATAAAGAGATAAGTTTAAGGCAATTCCTGTTCGGTGTGTTTGCTCAGTTTGTTTTTGCTTTGCAGTCAAGGCGGATGGTAATGCCATTTGCCAAAGTGAAAATGGCAAGCGAGAAAGAAGCATAATTTCAGGAAAATCTGAGGAGAGTGTTCTGGGCATCGTAAGTGTGAGAGGTCACAGATTTCCTAGACAGTTATATACATGCTTCTGGACTGCCAGACTTGTGACAGACAGACTTGTGACAGCCATTTGGGGACCATAAGCAGAATCAGAGCTGAAATGTTGAGCAAGAGTGTGGGAGCGTATTGATAAAGAAAAGATGAGCACTAGTAGAACATCCTTGAAGAACTGTGAGATTTCAGAATCAGAGAAGAAGCAAAGCTGAGAGAATGAAGAATGTTATAGAAACAGGAGGGAAACTAGGAGAAAGTGTCGTGATAGAAGCTGACCAAGAGAGTTTTGAGGAAAAGAGAAAAAGTGGATATTGTTGTCTTTGCTATCAGGCATCCAATTCTCTTTAAGCCTTTCCTTTGTTGTGAGTGATGTTAGTGTCAGGTTTTGCCTATTTTCTATGATGAAACCAAAGGGTTCAAGTCCATCCTCTTCCTGCCCTGCGGAGGACACAGATCTAGGCTGGGCCTCGGGGGACATTCTCTTCAATGACGTAACAATTTTTAATGTAAACAGCAAGAAGGCAGGGAGTGGTAGGGGTTAACTCAGCACAAGGGCAGAGTAGACAAGACTGGGCTTAGAACTAGAACTAGAACTTAGAACTAGAACTCATTTCTCTTAACTTCTAGGCAAAGGTATTTTCTTCCTTTTAAAAAAAAATGTACTGAGGCAAAATATATAAAACATAAAATCTACCATCTTGAGCATTAAATGTACCACTCAATAGTGTTAAGTACATTCATGTTGCTGTGCCACCGATCTCCAGAACTCCTTTCATCTTAGGCTAAGGCACTTTTCATTGTACCATTGGCCGTACGTGGCTCCCATCAAAAATCTACAGTCCCAGCCTTCCTTGCAGCTAATTCTGGCCAACGGGATGTGAACGGATCTGACTTGTGCAGCCTCCAGCTTGTAGACTTGAGGGCAAAACACAAGTCCTTCTTTTTCCTCTTTCCCCCTTGAAATAAATGGGGATCATGGGCCACACTGATGAAGACAATACCTATACTTAGGGATGCGGGCAGAACAAGCTTTCCACCAGGGTTGAGAGACAACCTGGACAACTTTATGAGGCAGAGCTGTTGTGAGAGCTCTATGAGATGTTAAAAAAGTAAACTTCTATACCGCTGAAGTCACTGTTATTTCGGGGTATTTCTGTTATAGAAGTCAAACTAATTGCACCTGATATAACCACACTGAAACTTATTTCCCTTTCTCTTCTCATGCATTACAAGAAAAACACACAAGATTTATGTTCTTTCCTTCTGAAATGTTGCATAGGCCGAGACTCACATTTAATATCCTTGGAGCCCAAATTCAAGAATGACATTTAGCTTGTCCTGCTGGGAAGATCAAGTTGATGGACACCACAGATACGTACAATGCCACAGGTTAGTGGATTGGGAAGTTGGGAGGAGCTCTATTTTGGGCTTTGTGTTTGAAGTGAGACCTTTGTACTAAAACAGCTTACCAGATAAATAAAGGGAAAAAATAACCCTTTTTTTTTATTCAGATTTATTTCTGGAAGATAAATGTGTGCAGGTGGGGCAGGGGATGAGCAACAAGAATACAGCACAAACATTTTAACGTATTCTTACAAGTGTGAAAACTCGGAATATTCACTCAGGAGCTGGTGGTTCCACCAGGTGATAAAATGCTGGATAAAGAATTCAGGAAAGAATGTTTAAGGTTTGTATTTAGCAAACGAAGGAGAGCACTATAAATGTTACTCATTCTAATTCACGAATGTCTGTAGTTCTTATGAAACACTCAGTTATACTAAGATGAATTATAACCCTGTACACTTTCTTCTAAATGCCTCTTGGATAGAAACACCAATCACATACTACCTCAAATAGTGACAACAAATCTACCAAACTTTCCCCTGATAAGGTCATTCAGTGTGTTCTGTATAGATGCTCAGTGCCTTAAAATCACTTGTCAGGGGCGTCTGGGTGGCTCAGTGGTAAGCGTCTGATCTTGACTCAGGTCATGATCTCACTGTTCCTGAGTATGAGCCCCGCGATGGGTTCTGTGCTGGCAGCTCAGAGCCTGGAGCCTGTTTCAGATTCTGTGTCTCCCTCTCTGTCTCCACCTTACCGCTCGCTGCTCATGCTCTGTCTCTGTCTCTCAAAAATAAATAAACATTAAAAAAAATCACTTGTCTAAGAATCAGACGGATGTGGGTATAATCCTACTTCAACCACTTGAGAGTGTATAAATTGGAGAACATTATCTAACTTTTCTGAGTTTCAGTTTCCTTATCTGGAGGTAAGGACATTTGCACTATAGGATTAATATGATAATTAGAATATATAATTATGTAAAGCGCTTAGCATATTAACAGGTGCTTAGTAAATTGTGCATGTGGCTATTGTTTGTGAATATTATTACTGTGTCTAAATGATAATTTCAGTATAATGAAGCTTGATAGCTATGAGTTCCCTCTCTCCTGTTTCTTCTTGGATTTTCTTGACATTGGTGATTTCATAGAAGTGTTTGAATACGAATTTAAATTTTTTTCTTAAAAAATTTAGAAAAAAATTCTATTTCAATTAGAATCAGGATGAGCAGTTTCTTAAAAGAGTAGAAAGAGAGAAAGAAAAGAAAATCTATTTCATATAGAAAACAAAGCAATCCAAAAGAAATCAAATAAAAAAAAACTAAGATGCCTAGTATTTTGTCAGTGCCCAATAAATATTAGGTATCACTACTGTGAAGTGTTATTATTGAAAAACATTGCATCAAACTACATAGCGTAAAAGTTTTGGAAAAGAAGAAATAACATACAAAGCCCTATTTTACCAAACTACTTAACCCAGTCAGTGTTAAACAAATGAAATGAGTAAAAAGTAAATAATGATATGTGAGATCTAAGTAATATAGTTTCCATAATTAAATAAAGGTAATATAATATATGCATTAATCCTAAGATCTTTCAGATACAACAATTTTAGGCAACTACAAAACGTATAAAATTTATGTATCAAAAAAGGTCTTACTACTTTAAAATGCTAAATCTATGTGGGCTTGGAATTTCAATGCAGAGAAAATAGAAATTAGTACTTCAAGTTAAAATTCAAAGGCCCAACTACTCAAAAAAATGTAAAAACTCAACTGTTGTGCCAGAGAGGAAATAAAAATACAACCACAAAAAGATTTAGAAAATGGTGATGACGACACTATATACTTATAATTGTGCATTGAGTCAAAGGTGTACTCAGATATAAATTCATTTTTCTTTTCCTTGAAAAAATTAATTTAAATTTAAAAACAAAACGGAAATAAATAAGAATTTAAAATACGAAGCTTTTAAACAAGAAAGAATTTAAAAAGACAAAGCAGGTGTTTAACCCAGGAGAGAGGGGAATTTGCTGAGTTCCTAAATAGCTTTCATCAAATAATATTCACTTTAATCACATAATGCACATCCTGTTTCAACCATCTTAGATTGATATTTTGAGGTAACAGACTCAAAATCAATGATTTTGTTGCTCATCATGAATTACCTACAGGTCCGTGTCCTCACTCGCCTCTCTGGGATGCTGGAATAGACCTAGGTAGGGCAATGGCTCCTGGTGTGGGGAAAGGAGAGCATGGCGGAACCATACAACAGTTTTAGAAGTTTTGCTCAGTAGAGATTCATGTGTGTTTTTTTTCACAAATCATGACAAAAACTGACTTCCATGGAGTATGAGCGTGTAATTCAACCACAGGGAAGGACAGCAAATATTTTGAACGGGAATATAATCTTACCATTGTCCTGCATCTCTGTCACAAGTATTTTCTCCTCTCTTCTGCACTGAAAATACTCTGAGTCTCTCCCTAAAAGAGATAATACAGTGTTCTCCAATCAGAGAGTTAGGCTCAAAGAACCAGAATTCTTGTCATAAGCTCCATACCAGTTCTACATGTGGCTCTTTTTGATCTGGAGATATATGAACTATATATAGGCAACACTGACAGAATAACCACAACATACATTCCATTTTGGAAAGGGAACGAGTTGGAAGCCCACCGAAGCCGCCAACCCATAACAGTGCTCAAAGCCCTTTGGCACACATAGCCAGGACCCTGGCCATGACATTGGAAAACATTCCTTGAATAGGTCCTGGTTCTGCCTGTGCGGTAGTTGTCCAGTCCGTTATTTTCATGACTCCTGGTCTGACCTCTACGAGATCCTTTCTTCCCTCTTGGCCACCTGTAAACACTTGGTGGAACTAGTCCTCCTCTGGGTGCTGAGCAGCAATCTTGACTTGCTTTTTGGCCCCAGAGACAAGAGAGTCTGAGTGTAATCTTCTTGAGGGAGGAGGTAGGGATGAAGGAAGTAGAACATGGTACAATAATATAGTGTCCATCACCCCCTTTTATCTTTGTTGAAATTTTCTATGGAGTCCCACTGGCTTGAGGCCACACTGGATTCCTTCAGAACATGTGTTTCAGGGTCTATGTTTTTGACTTGAAGTGTAGGATATTATCCTTTTGTCAGATATGTTCCAAACTTCTTTCCAATTTGTAAATTTATTTTTTTTATTATTTTTTCATATAAAACTTTCACTTTTAAAAAAATTGCCAAAACTGCTAATTCTTTTGGGGAAATTTATGATTTCAATATCTCAAATTATGCTATATTTTCTTTTACTTTTTTTCCCCTTCTCTTTGATCAACTTTAGGGGACAATGTTTTAAAAACTCACATTTAATATACCTAAAATTCCATCTTATTTATAAGAATTTCCACTTTGTATATGTAGTTATAATTTTCTTTGGTACAGAAAGGTTTATGATTTTTATACTTTCTTTGTCAAATATACTTTTATTAGTATAAAATGACCTCTTAAGACAAGTAACTCTTTAATCTGTTACACTAAATTCCACTTTGTCCAATGTTAATCCTGCAATACCGTTTCTTTTGAAATTTATTAAATCTATTTTTACCTGGACTTTAATGTTGGCTCATATAATTTTGTGTCATTTTTTTCCATATTATGTCATTGTCAGCAGTAAGATTTTGTTTTTGACCTAATCTATATGTTGGTGGTTTGTTTTTTTTAATTTTTTAATGTTTATTTGTTTTTGAGAGCGAGAGAGACACACACACACAGAGTACGAGCGGGGAAGGGGCAGAGAGAGAGGGAGACACAGAATCTGAAGCAGGCTCCAGGCTCTGAGTTGTCAGCACAGAGCCCTATGTGGGGCTCAAAATCACGAATGGTGAGATCAGACCTGAGCTGAAGTTGGGACGCTTAACCAACTGAACAACCCAGGCGCCCCTATATCTTGGTTTTTAATGTTGGATTTTAACATAATTATATTTTTGTTATAACTTAAACATTCACTTTTATATCTATCACCTTATTTTGTACAATCATTATGCTTTCACATTTTTCCACTCTTTTCTTACTTTTGTTATATAAACTATGTTTTCATATTTCATTATCTCTCCAGTATGTTGATAGGTCCTGATTTTAATTCTGTCATTGGTTATATTTAACAACTCCAAAATAAATCTTTACTCTATATTTCTAATATAATCTGGGTTTTAAATGCATATATATTATATTATATTACATTACATTATATTATATTAATAATATTATATCATTATAGCTACTTTTGCTTTTCAATTGTATATCTTTAATTCTGAAGAAATTGACAATTATACTTATTTAATAACTAGTTTTCAACACTATTGCAATGCTTCACACTTATCAATAGTTACTTGGCAGTGCTTACTGCTTTTTGTATCCATTTTTCCCTTTTACTAAACTTTTTGTTTTTTCACTAACTTATTTGGAAAATATTGCCATTTTTTCCCCAAGAAGAACATTTGGTGGTATATCTTAAGAACCCTGATATCTGAGAATGTCTTAGCTCTGTATACAATCATGGAGTCAGAATATTTTCTCTAAATTCAGTAGATATTCCTTTACTAAAATCTGCCATTTAGTATTGTAGAAGAGAAGTCTAAGGCTATTTCTATTTTTTTTTTTGCTCCTAAGTAACAGTTTGGTAGAGGTGATTGCTTATAATCAACCCATAACTATTTTTCAAATAATTTTTATTTAATAAGTTTTGCCTTAACATACACTAAATTGGAAATTAAAAATGCTGCCAGGATGTGTTAGCTGTTTATGGATGGATAAAAATTACCTCGGAATTTAGTGGCTGGAAACAACAAACATTTATTATCATTTCTGAGGGTCAGAATCCAGTAGAGATTTAGCTGGGCAGTTTTGGCTTAGAGTTTCTGATGAGGTTGAAGTCCAGATGTCAGCTAGGGCTATGGTCCTTTGAAGGCTTGCTTCCTGATTGTCATCAGGAAGTCTCAGTCCCTGACCACATGAACCCCCTCCACAGAGCTATTCAGCATGGCATTTGACTTTCCCCAGAGCAAGTGATAGAACAAAGAGAGAGAAAGAGAGAAACAGAAAGAGACAGAGAGAGACAAAGACAGGGAGGCAAAGACAGAGAGAAAGACAAGCAGGAAACTCTTGTGCCTGTCTTAGTCTCTAAGTCACACACTATCATTTCCACTTTATTCTATTTGTTAGAAGCAAGGCACCAAGTCAGGTCCACACTCAAGAGAAAGGGAATGAGGCTCTACTTCTCAAAGGAAGGATTATAAAAGAATTTAAGGGCATTAAAACAAAAAACACCACACAGAGTAAATTTCACTGATTTTTCCCCGTAAAAATTATTAGCTTATGAAATCTGATTTTTATTTAGTTTGTAAAGTTTTTAAGCATTATCTTTGATACTTTCTTCCATTGTATTCGCTTTAGCTTTTCTTCAGAAATCCAATTATTCTATAGTATATATTACAGCTTTATATTCTCTGTTCTTACATCTCTCTTGTAACTTTCCTATCTGTGTTTCCCCCCCTGCAATCTGGTAGCAGGTCCCAAGTTTGTGCTCTATATTGCTTCTGTTCTTTTTGACCTCCGATAGCATTTTAAATTCTGCTATTATGCTTTTAATTTAACTGCAATCCTTCCATGCCTCATCTACATCTATTTTTATCTCATCCTGTTGCCTTCACGACAACTTGTTGGCTCTCTTCCTGGGTTATTCTCATTGTACACAGTTCAGTTCCTTTTTCTTCGAAGTAATTTTTCCTCGTATCAATTGAAGATGCCAAAGAGTTTCACCACATTTTTTCCCCCTGAATTGGCAGTTTATAATTTTTAGTTACACTCCTCACCTGAATCTTTCATACTGATGTTTTTTCTCATAGCTTTACTGGTGCTTTCTTTCCACTTTTGTTATGACCTTGGCATATGTCAGCAGACACGATGTATGCTGCTTTCTCTTGGTTTTGTCCACTTGTATCATGGTGCAATTCCTTACTTATCATGACAACTAGAAGGAAGGTTGATGAGTGCACTCCAAGTTCAATACCTACCTTCTAGAAGGCATTCAGCTACTGCAACTCTGCTTTATTGAGATGCATCTTCTATGGCTACGGTCTTGCTTTATGAGGCTGTACACAGGTAGAACACTTGGAATACTCTTTGACACACATTTGCTAGCAGTCTGTTTATCCCCATGTCCTAACTGACAGAGTTTTTCTTTGTGTATGTGGGGCTCCATCTCCTCAGATGGGGGTCATTACCACCAGTGCAACATTTGTTCAATCAGTTGCATTCTGGGTAAAGCTGTTTCTGTAGAGGTGTGGAATATGAGATACTGGAAGGAAGAGGTCCATCCTTAAGAACTACCAGCTGTAGTGCAAAGAACAGCTTCTAATCTTCTGTTGGGTGAAGATCTTGAATTCTGAGCAGAGGACAGGCAGTAGGAGAACCTGTCGTATCCCATACCCCCTGCCACCAGGTGGTAAAGGAGAGGGATTTCATAAGGTAAAACTTAACTGGCTTTATTTTTGGCTTAGTTCTCTTTGTCTTATAGTCAATAGTCCATTCAGATTCTAGCATTAAATTGTTCATAAATCAAAGCGTTAGGATTCACTGTGAGTTTTCCTTGTTTTCTAGTCTTCACTGATATTTTAGTTAAAAAATGAGATGAAGTTTGATTGCAGTGACCAGCTAGGATGGCATTTTAACCATAACAAGTTTCTCTTGGCATATTGTATTAAAAGTTTTTTAAAATCTATTTATTTATTTTGAGTGGGGGGAGGAGCAGAGAGAGAGAGAGAGAGAGAGAGAATCCTAAGAAGACTCCACACTGTCAGTGCAGAGCTCAATGTGGGGCCTGAACCCATGAACTGTGAGATCATAACCTGAGCTGAAATGAAGAGTCAGATGCTTAACCAAGTGAGCCACCCAGACAACTCTGGCATTATTTATATTAGAAAAAAAAAAAAATGCCCAACAATAAGGGATAAACAGAATAAATTATGGCATATATTTGTGAAAGAAACTTTGTAGTCATCAGAAATCATATTGTCAAAGCATATTAATGGCATAGGGAAATGCTCATCTTTACCTTTTGGTGAAAAAATTACAAAATGGTATGTACAATGCGGTTCTGATTTCATAATGTAGCAAAGAAGGGAAAACAAAAGTATAGGAAAGATATATAATGTTCACAGAGGCTTTCTAGGCAGTGGAATTAGAGGTAACTTCTATGTTTTATTTTGCACATTTTTTTATTTTTAAATTTTCTATTAATATATATTACTTATTAAAATAAGAAAAACCATTTTTAAATGAGCAGTTCATAACATCAAGTTAATTTATTTGCAAAAGTACTATCTTCTCTAAGTATAAATATTATATACATAGTGGTTTGGTGGGTGGGAAGGGAAATATATTCAGATATATAGAGACATTTCTGTCTCACTAAAAGCAAAGATATATCAGAACTACAGTGTTCTATAATTAATGTAGCATTAGCTGGATGTGGATTTATTGACTTTCAAAGTAATTGATATATAAATATTATAACATGTGTGCATGTACACACACACCCCGCACACGTGTGTGTCTTTTAGAATTGATTTAAAGGTGTCTAATGGCCACTTTAATAGGATACCAATATCTTATAACCATGAGAGGACACTATCTGGCCATGACAAGAAAGACTAATCTGTGCCTTAATCATTCTCAAGGTGTAGACCCTGGACCAGAGTCTGGTCAGCATGATGTGGGCTCATATTACAAGTGCAAGTCCTCAAGCTTCACCCCAGATCTATGGACTCAGAAATTCAACCTGTGATTTAGCAAGCCCACCAGATGATTCTGACTCATGCGAGGTTGAAAGTCACAGCTATGAACACTAATTAACATCCTTTAAAGTAGGCATTATCAAAAGAAAGAAGGTTTTTAGTGATATGGTCATGAAGAAACAGTTTGAAGACAGAAGCATCTCTGATACTCAGCCAGGTAACTGTCTAGAAGATGTGATCCATTGTGTCACAATGAACAATAGGAAAGTAAGAACTTGATCTTATATCATCTGTGGTTCTGGTATCCCACACGTATTTATTGTGGAAAATAAAGAATCCCATGGGTACTATAAACTTCTTGAGAACTCATCAGTTTAACTTGTATATCATCATACATAGGCTTTAGAAGAAGCCCAGAAATAGGCTATGTTTCAGTGGAAATGATTGCCATCACTGCGCCTGTGGAAGAAGGTGCTGATATTGATGGGTCATGTCTAAGGTCATTGGTTGGACCACAGTGATTGTTGGTGGAGATTGTGAGGTAAAGACTGAAGGTACTGAAGCTCAGAGACCCTGAAGCAGACTGACCCTTCCTCGTGTCCTTTTCTTCTTATACATGGTTGACACAATGGAGGGTCTGGGCTGCTTCCCATTTAGAAACAGGCATCTTCCTGGAGAAGCTTGGGCTGACAGGAGTTGACACATCTTGCTTTGGCTTCCTTACTTATGCTGTTTTTGCCTGACAGGTGGGCTAGTAATGATGTATGTGACGGATGAGGATGTGAGTCCAGCTGAAAGGGGCCAAGCAGGGCACCTGCCTTAGGCTTACAGGTAGTAGAGCTCCTGGGTATCCTCTTCTTCTTGGTAGGGTTGACAGATTTAGCAAAATCCAAACCCAACTGATGAGCTAAACAGAAAACCCTGATGCCCAGTTAAATTTGAATTTCAGGTATACAATAAATAATGTTTTAGTATAAATATGTCTAATGAAATATTTGGGACTTGCTGTATAGTATAAATATATTGCACATGTCATTTTATTATAAAATGAACAAAACACTTTAAATGTGTGCTATATATATATATAGCTATATATATAAGCACATTGTCTTAGTGTAAGTAGTATTTCATCATATGTCTACATGTTTGATCTCACTAGACTGGATATTTTTGTTGTTTATATTTCCAGCATCCAATATTTGGGACATACTTATACTAAAGGATTATGTGTTTACCTGAAATTCAAATTTGACTGGGGGTCCTATATATTATCCAGTAACCCTACTAGATATTTAGCTACCTAGGAGACTGCACTGGGATTTCAGACAAAAGCCTTACAAGAAAAAGAGAGGTATTGCTTGAATGTTTATCGTCTTTCAGGAACCTGGTCTGGTGACAAGTGACTGGCTATGAATTGGGGTGTTCAGCATTTTTCCAAACCCCACCCTTTGTGACACTATCCCAATATGACTTACAACTCAAAGGGCAGCTATCCACTGGACTGACTATTTATTTTAGTCATTGTTTTCCTTGAGTAATTTCCAAGTCTCTCAAGAATGTTAAAAAGGAGTGAGGGGTAAAGCTTGATCCTTCTGCATGACCCATGATTCATTTCTTTTGAGAAAAGAAAACAAAATTTTTCTGGTTTGTTCGCTGCAGAAAATGCAGTTATGTGTCCTCTGCATACATTTTCAAGTAGAAGTAGTAGCGTTACTGACAAATGCGCCCATTTCTAGGGCTGGCAGGCAAATTCGGCCAATGACCTCAGAAGAGCAGTTGTGACTTATACCTGGCTTTCATATTCCTGCCTCAATGGCAGTTTGGGGAACCAATTTTGCCAACAACAAAGTGAATATTTTTCAATAAGAGTTAAGGCCATTTTATTAAAAAATTAAGTCAAGCTCATCAAAGAAGGTTAAAGGAATTTATTTCGTGTTCTCCAACTTGGCCTATTTGTCAGTCCGGGAGCACAGTTCTATGCAAAAGCTTTGTGTACTGCTGGTTTTCAGCTGGGGAAGTTGTGTATGAGCTATGCTCCTCTCCCAGGTGAGAACAGGTGTACACCACTTTAAATTTCCCGTGGATCTGATTGCATCATTTGTTATATTATCCAACATAATGACATGAAATACGTAAATAATAAAATGCCAGTTGCCTGCTGAAAATTTAAAGTGGCAGATCCTCTTTCTTCTGTGGAAGAGGCTGCTATCTGCTGAGGGAGCTTTCACTGCTGAAAAATGACAATGACGCCGAAGGGAGCCACAGGGGAAAACGGACTCCTCGGGCTGATAAAGTGACTACAAAAAGGAACAGCAGGACATCACCCCTTCCCCACTCTCCACAATTGTGGTATCTTCCAGCAGTTGTTGTATGCTTGACAAGACAGGGTAGCTTTAAGGATGCGTCTAAATCATAAGACTGTGGAAAGGAGGCTGCAAAAGTCAAATGCTCTGCTCTTAAAAAGACTGAAAGAGGGATGCCTGGCTGGCTCAGTCGAAAGAACACATGACCTTATGATCTCTAGGTTGTAGTTTGAGTCCCCTGCTGGGTATAGAGATTACTAAAAAAAAAATTAAAATTAAAAAAATAAAGAGTGAAAGAAGTTGCACCTTTTTCTGCTTTCTTTTTTTTAAGTATACATACATATGGTCACTTTTGTTTGTCTTTTCATCCAAGCGTCAACTTGACAGGTAAGTGTTTGTACTGGGTGAAACCCATAGCACCCAACAGAATAAGCTGGTTAAAGGATTTCCCCATGGACTTGGGAACTCAAAGCAAACTCTTCCAACCATTCTACATACTGTTTGTCTTGCTACATAGGTTCTTTAAAATCCAAGGATTTTCCTTTAAACTTGGGTAACATGACACTCAGATTTCTATCTGCAGCATAAACAAAATGAACAGTTTTTTATTCACTTGGATTCAACACAAAAGCAGTGAGCGCCCTTTCGGAAACTTTGTACAGGGTGCGGGGAATAAACAGTTTCTGCTCCCAAGGGCCTCGTGGTCCTGCAGATCATTTTAATACGAATTACAGGGTTTCAACTCTATAATGTCATTTACAACCAAAAGATGAAACATAAAGCAGCCTTCATGAAATTCCAATTCTTTGCCTCCAAATTCTGGTTTTTAAGAAGGACAAAGGTATAATTTTCAGCTTAGTGCTCTGTAATCATTGGTGCAGGAGTGACCCAGGAAGACTAACTCCCAAATGTCCCTGGGCAGTAACAGTAGGGCATGTGTCGAAAGGGATAAATAAGTATATAGAACATGAGAAGAAATAACCCATTAACAAACAAGCATTTGTCCTAACCAGTACTGTTGGGTTTCTAGTTCTGGACCGACAAAGGCGATACACAAAATATATTCTGGGGACCCTACAGGAGACATAAACAGTGTGGTGCAGGACTTAACAGGGGATTTGGCTCTGGAGCAGTTGCTGGTGTGTTGGATAAGGAACGGATGCCAGCCCTGTACAGCTATGAGACTTGCCAGCTCAAAGTATTATCTGCTTATGAATTAAGGATGCATTTTGATGGAGCTCTGCTAATTTGCCTAAAGGAATGAGACCAAGAGCTATAGGAACAGAAAAATCTCCCAGACTGGTGAGATGCTGATGACCTCAAATAGTTATCTGCGTATGTGGGAGGAGGGAGCATCATGTATTTATAATGTTACCGTTTGGGGCAATGTTTTGGATGGTGCGCCATTTGACTGTAACTCTCCTGACTTAAAACCTGCCATTTGCCATAAAAGGGAAAATGAGTTTTTGAGATATTATTCAGAACTACCATGATGTCTTCTGTCTGTTTTTGTTCATATACATTAGCATCCCTTCTATGCTTTGTCTGTACCTTTCCCTTCCTTCCACTTTCAACTTACTTCCTCTTAGGTATGACAGTGGAAATGTATCGCAGACTGATGATGGCTTAAAAGTGTGAATCTGTATTAATGAAATGTAAGTGGTGTTCTACCTAAAATTGAATAGTTCCATGAAACTTAATTATAGCTACATGTGTACATGTCTTATCTCACTTCTGTGCTTCGAGGGCATGGATTTAGCCTTATACCTCTACGAGCTCTTTATAATGCCTTGAGCACAATAGATGGTCAGTAAGCATCAATTGGATAAATGAGTAATTCTAGAAAAATGGGAGAGAATCATTCACAGACCTGTTGCAAAATGATACATAATACCATGTGTCTTAGGGATTGGAGATAGAAAAACTAAGGAAGAGAAGTATCCAAATTTGTGTGCCCATAACAAATAGTGCTTTCTAGTTCCAAACCTGCCCTTTCAATTACAATTTTTTTTTTTATAACAGGTTTAAATCTTTCACAAACATGGTAGAATTCCAACTTAAGTGTACAGGATGAACTGATCTTTTCCCCCAGGGCCCAGATGCACTTTCTTGGTCTTTGCAGTCAAAGAGTCACATTCTGTAGTATAAATAGAGATTTATAAAACTAGTTCTGATATCCTTGGCCGGTAGAGGCTAGATAGCTAGAAGATAAGCCAAATGTTCATAGGTTTGAATCTCAGCTCTACTAGTTGCTAGCAACTTGACATTAGTTCTCATTTCCCATCTTTATAAATGAGGAAAAACATTGTGAGGATTAAATTAGATAAATGCATATAAAGGACATGGTGCAAAGTAAGCCTTTGTGCATAATAAAGTTACAGAATACTGGGGAGGATGTGATCATTTTTCCTGATGAACGTCAGGTCTTAAAGGATAAGCAGAAGTTTGTGTTATTTTGCTTTGTTTTAGGCACAGAAATCGAGATTCCAAACAGAGGAATTGGCATGAGCAAAGGCACTGGGGTTAGGAAATATATGATATGTTCAGGGATCAGAATACACCTAGAACATAGTAAAGAGTTATACGGGGATGGAGAAGAGAACGTTGAAAGCCGTGGACTTGTGCATTGCACAGGTGATGTTAGAACCTGTCTGTTGACTCCAAATGAATACTTTCTTTAATAAACACCAATCTTCCTGAAACTAACATTTAAATTCCCAGCAGTTTTCAGTATCTCCAAGGATGTTTAAATGCAGTCTACACAGATTGCTGGGTAGAGGATCTTTATTCAACCACCCTGTTGAAAGCCAAGAGCCTACCTGTTCTGGGTGAATATTAAAGCCTTCTCAGCATGCGTTGACAATGAGGGCAGATGTTGCTGCCAATATTTTTAGACAGAATTCAGAGACCTGCTAAGAATTCTGAGCAGCTGAGCATTTCACTCTCCATATAATCTATTAGTCATCCCACAGACATATCTTTAAATGCCCTAGTATGAAGTTTGCTCATCTAGATCATGTAATTCTAACATCAGCTGTTTGTGGATGGTTACTTAGTAATTGTGATTTAAAGAAGTGCAGTGGGGTCCATTTAGAGTGGACCAACCTATTTTTAGACAGGAAGCCCAGAATTACTGTCATGCTTTGGGAAAATTATGGTTCTACTTATAATGACTTCTTACTTTCCATTACATTCTGCTAGGGGGAAATAACAACTGTATCTTTTAAACTTGGTTTTTGGATTCACTGTGTAGGAGTGTAGTGATTAGCATAAAATGTTCAGTACCATATATATGCTTAGCATAAAGTAGGTGTTCAGTGGCATATGAAAGACATATTTTTCTATAAATATTTGTTGAATGAGTAAGTGAATGAATGAATGAAATCAGGTGAGCCATACTTTTCAGTTGTGTTTCAGAATAAGTATCGGTAAATTGGTTAAAACTGACACCTATGACCATGTTATTATTACATGCAAACAGAAGCAAGACATGTTCTAGAAAGATTCATGGGCAGGTGTCAGCTTACTGACTGTGAGCTGGTAGTTTCACCTCTTGTGACTCCTCATTAGAAAAGTGAAGGGTTTGAAGTCAGCAATAACTAATGTCTCTTTGAGCTCAAAACTCTATGACCCATATTCTGGTTTGATACCAGAAGACATGAAATGCTCTCTTGTCACATGTGCTCAACGTTGAATTATTTTGTTTTACATCTGAAGCATCACAATCCATCTTAAACTTCTTTATGAAAATAACGTCTTCTTTAATAGTTTACTGGCTTGTTTGAATGGTTCCCTTCCACACAACCAGTATGGGTCTTTCTTGAGTCTTTTTTCTTTTTTTTAATTCTGGTCTCTCCCTCTTGAGCTGTGTGTCCTGAGAGGCAGGAATGGTGCCATCTTCATCTTTGTGTCCTTTGAGCACCTACTACCATGCCATGCATTAGCGGAATTCCTTCTTTACAATTCCAGAGTTATCTGTTTAGCAGTCATCCTGGAATAACGGTTCCACCCTAATTTGTGGGTTTAATAAAATGCAGCTGCTGCGGCAGCCAACCCATTTCCTCTCTCCCTCCCTCACTGTGTTCTAGCCACGTGGCTGCCTTTGGATTCCTCCAAAAATGCCAAGTGTGTGGTGGCTTCAAGGATTATGTCCTGTCTGGAACGCTTTTTCCTGAGGTCCCCCATTCAGGTCTCAGTAGCAAAGCCATCTCAGAGAGGACTTTCCTGGCCATCCTCTTCAAAGGTACCCATTCGGCACATATTGCCTCCTCTTTAAGAACACAGCTACCTAAAATTATGACACACTTTAAACTTGCTTTGTTTTTTCTTCTCCCTTACGAGAATAGAAGATCCACAGAAACATAGCATGTGTCTCTCTTGTTTATCCCTCTATTACCACAGCTGGGACAGTGCTTGGCATGTGGTGGGTCCTTTTTAAATATATGTGGAAAAACTTAATTGCCCTCTGCCTCTGTCTTCACCACAAGCTCCCTGTCACCTGCTGCCCTTTGCTACTAGGTCTCCACCACTGTCTCCCATTTGCCTTTGGCACATCTCGGTCACTGACTATCACTCAGCACTTTCATGAAATAGCCTTTACAACATTTTCTTTTTACTCCCTCCTGCATTATCAACCAGAAAATTCCTTATATCTGCCCCCTTTTTATGACTAAAAATAGGAATTATAATCTGTAGAACAAGTAAAGATCTTATTTTGTCAGGGAACAGAGAAAAATTCTTTGAAATTTTAATGTGATGTTATTGCTAGACATTACATGATTATAATAATGGGAATGGAGTTGAAGGCATACCGGAAACTTGCCAGTTTGTGGAATAAGAGCATGCTAATAATAATTGTTATTATAAGACTTCATTAGCACTGATACTATCTAGGGTTCTATATATAGAAGAAAGAAAAATAAATAGCTCATCATAAGGCAAGGCAAATAAACTAATATTTAAAAAATAACTATAATCTGATGACATAATGTTTTGTGTGTATTATCAGAACAGCTTTTTGTACAATGAGAGCCCTCACAGAACGGTTGCCTCCAGAAAGCTCCATTAAATAACTTACAGGCAGAAGAATAAGTGGAAGCAGTTTCAGACACAATTTTGCTCTAGTTCCAAACTTGTCCTTAGGTTGCTGCTTGCTCTTCAGAGGATTTCCCACCCTCCCCTCACTAGGCTGTGTGTCACAAAATGTGTATTTCCCAGTTTCCTTTACCAACCGGCTTTCAGTTAGACTCCATCAAGTGGGAGGTCCTGCCAGGAAAATGGACATGAGACAAGGGGGAAACCCAGTGTATTTCTTCTTATTTCCCTGCTCGGAGCTGTGTGTCCAGCAGTGGCTGCATGTCCTCTCTGGTCCAGCTCTCTGAAGGGAGGCCCAGGCACCTGGGCTCTAGTTACATTATCTCTTACATCTGTTCTTCCAGTGCTATGGATGAGAGCAACTTTCTGCTATTGTTAATATCTGGGCTCCTCACCTTCTCCTCTTTCCCTTTTTGTTCTTATGATGTCTTTCTAATTATAAACTTCCCTTTATGGAAAGATCTGGAGTGAATTCTCTTGTTCTGAGTATATCCTGATTGTTACCATAGCCTACTCTTCATCAGTTGGAGAATTTTTTGTTAAAGTTTCTGAACCCATGGTCTTTGAAGAGGCATTAAAACAGGTCTACCAGGTCTACTAACTTGGACTATATTCTTTTCAGGCACTCTGTGCAGGGCTTAATCTCCACTGAAAAAAAGTAATTGAAGTTTTAAAATGATGGATAATTCATACATAATGATAATGAAAGTACGATTTAAATATAATAATGGGAACTTTTCATTTTAAAAGACCCATTTAAGTATCTAATTAATAAAAGAGCAAGGAAAGGCAATAAAAGGTTCTCAACACAAAGCAATTCACTTGGAGCACAAACAAAAGTTGCTAATTTTTGGAAACCAAGAATGTTTGCCTAGTCACAGAACATGGACATTTCAAAACTCATTTTCCTGCTCCTTGAGAACAAGCCAAATTCAAAGTCAAGTAACATTGAACAAAACATTTCTAGGGAGTTATAGAACTCCAACTCCAAACAATATGTGGGGAAGATAAGCAAGAAGGGATTCAGAAGCCTTCACTAATGATGCAAGCCGGAAGAGTCCCTCACGACCCTGAAAAATAGGTCTGTGTGTTCCAGTCGTGGACACAAGCTACAGTGAGGATGGTGGTGGTGGTGGTAGTGGTGGTGGTAGAGGGGGACAATGTCATTAGCAAATTGGAAACGTATTAAACAATGCACACTTTGAAAACGTTAACAGCTGAGCCAAATACCTGAAGACATGGACCTGCATCTCTTTTATGAAGATATGATAGCTTGGGGAGTGTTGCTATCACCTACTATAGCATTCTCTGATTTTCAGGCTATGTTTTGCAAATGACATGACTGGAATGAATACACCTCAAATGGAAATCTCTATGAAGAATGTAACCCATAAAACTTTATTTTGCAGATCTACTCTCCTTCTTCTAGCCCCAGACTACTTTGGGATTTCCCTTCCTTCCCTGGCTTCTGCAGTGTAACTCTTGGGATCATGAAGACATATATATATATGTACATATATATATATATATATATATATAATGATTCCTTTTCTCCTCTCATGGCATACTACATTCTCATGGTCTAAAAACTTGTGACTAAAAAGGATCAGGCACAAATACATCTGATACAATTCAAAATGTAGCTTATCTGGGGAGAGAGTTAAAGATATGAAATACTACCAAGTCACTAATTTCAATTCTAGTTCCAACAGTTAGCCTTTGTGTGGTATTAGACAAATTACTTAACTTGCATGAGCCTCAGTTTATTATTCCATGCTTAAAAGGAGGATAATAGTAACACTATTGCATTGCTCAGGGGTCTTAGTTTCAGTATTTTAAAGTGAAATTGAACTTTCTTAATGTTTTATTTATTTTTGAGAGAGAGAGTGGGGAGGGGCAGAGAGACAGAGGATCGGAAGCAGGCTCTGCGCTGAGAGCAGTGAGCCCACTGTGGGACTCAAACTCACAAACCATGAGATTATGACCCGAGTCAAAGTCGGATGCTCAGCCGACTGAGCCACCTAGGTACTCCAGTGAAATTGAGTTTTTTAAAGGATTTCAAGCAGCTCAGAGAATCAGTAGAACAATGGAGTAACAGGCTCAATTTTATAGTTTCAGGAACTAACTAATTAATTAAATAAAGTCTTGGGAACAATAAACAATGCCCAAAGCCAAGAGGACAACCTGGATGAATGAGGACACAACCACTACAGATGCCTCCTTAGCCCAAGTTGACAGGGGCTCTCTTGAATTCACCACGGCCACCCATGCTTCTACCATGCCAGTGACACTAATGCCCCACCCCCACCCCCTATGCAGAGCCTGTTACCTCAGATCATTCCATTCTGAATGCAGTCTTGCATGGTTATATCAGTTAGGTTGAATTTATGACATATCTCTACCCCAGCTTCAAGGAGTCTATAGGAAGCTGATATTTATTTACACTTCAGGAAGGTAGGATTCATACAGAGAATTATCAAAACAAAATATGTCCACTGGTAGTATTTCCAGCTAGAACTGGAGTAAGGAAAGCTCAAGGTGACATACATAAAATGGTTAGTAGGTGTTCGGCCTGCAATATACACTAAAAAAAAGAAGGATGAATTTTATTAATAGTTGTTATAGGAAGCTGGGTATGACCCAGATACGCTAAGTACCAACTAATGGTTTGTCAGGGAAAATTAGCTCAACCACTAGGAGCTCTCATATGACTAACACAATACTTACTTTTAAAAGATTAAGAACAAGGTCATAGCCAGTGAACATGGAGACCACAAGCCTAGATACGGGGCTAAGGACTTGAGAAGCAGGTACAAGGATTCTGTAGATTTTTTGTGTAAATGGACATGAGGAAATCCTGACAGACATTTAATTGAATAGACATCAAAGAAATCATGAGAGATTTGATTGTCAATAAAATCCTGCCTATCAAAGAATTCTTGGCCTTTTGTGACCGTCTTTGCTTATTTCTAGACAAAAGATATTTATGACTGCTTATACTTTAGTTGAATGGTACTTATGAAAAGAGAGTTTTTATACCATTTTTTAAAATGGTATTTGGTGAAATATAACACGTGGAATATGTAACTGAAGAAACTTAGGACCTTTACATCACCCTTCCCTCCTAGTCCAGAATCTATTTGGAATTGCATCCCACTGTGTATACAGAAGATGTTATTCATAATCGCATTAAGGCAAGAGGTGGTTTGCATGAAAGCTTGGATGTTGCGCAACCATTTTCCTTAGCTCCTAGATGTGCTTATATCCTGCCTCCCTTTAGCATATGAGGCACCTTCAGCCTAAAATGCAGATGTTCTTGGTTACAGTTGCTATGTGAAATGTTATGAGATAGAAATTACTGTCATAATTAATAATAGGTAAAGGTTTTACCTTTGATGTGCTGTATTCTACATTTGATTGATTCTTTTTTATTGTATTTGTTGAACATCCCTATCATCCCATTGGTTTTCTGACTGTTTGTATGCTTAGCTTGATGTCTGTTTCTATTTAGTCAAGGCTATTAATGCCTCTTAGGCTTATTTTCAACTGCTCTGTAGACCCATATGGTTTAAGTTTAAAGAGAGATTTACACTATTACACTCTTGGATATTAAAACCCACTTGTGTCCATCTTCATTTTGCTGTCCCTAAAATATGCTGTGATTTGTTAAGGAGGTACATATAATTTTGCACTCACAGTAGCCAGAATAGAACAAAGACAGGGCAGAAACTAGGCTCTCCCAACGCCAAGCAGTTTGGTACAATAAAGACCCCAAATACATGTAAAACTCTTACAACTTATACAGCCCATTCACATACAGCGGGGAGGTGTTTCATACAACCAGTGACTGGGGTGGACATTTCATGCTGCTACTTGCTCAGCATCTTTTCCTCTTTCTTCTGGGAATAAACATCTTAAATTTGCTTTGGCAAATGCCTCCTCCCTAACTGAACACAATATTGGTGACATGGCGTCTCCTGGAAAATGGATGGGCACATGGTCAAGGAAACATGAGTTTCCTTCCTCCTGGAATGTTAATATTGAGTTTCTCAAAGACAAGTCCTCAAAGACCAAAACTACTTGCAGCTTATTCATTATGGCCCCACCCCTAAAGGGACTGACTGTTAAATTTTTGTTACTTACTTTTCCAGAGCTGTTCTGGTTCCAGTACCTTCCTAAGCTTGAGCATTTCCTCCTGTTCCAAGGGCTGCCTCATAACCGTTTAGTTAGACCATACATTCTTCTTACTCAGGATCTTTTGTTTGCAACCAAAGAACTCTGATACCAAATCTGAAACATAGAGTAGGGGACAGCTAGCACATCAGGAAAAAGTGTAATATTTGGAACTGGTAATTTGGCAAAAAAGGCTGAGACACAATATGGTAAAATAACTACATAGTTGCCTCTGCATACTCGGCACTGTATGCCCATTAGCCATAAAAATCTAGGGTAAGTGTTTCAATTCCAAAGACCAACTTAAAAGGCATGAAGAATGCTGGGGGACTGGAGTGAAGTTATCCTTGGCTATCATTAAGGTTAAGAGGATGGCAAATGGAAATATAATTTTGCACATTCTGGCCTTGAGGCCCCAGATGAAATTCAGAGGTTGTCCTGACCATGCCGAAAGATTCTCTTGCCTCTTTTTTTTAATGTTTATTTATTTTTGAGAGACACAGAGCATGAGTGGGGGAGGGGTAGAGAGAGACTCAAAATCTGAAACAGGCTCCAGGCTCTGAACTGTCAGCACAGAGCCTGATCTGAACTGTCAGCATAGAGCCTGACACAGGGCTCAAACCCACAGACCTGAGCTGACGTCAGGTGTTTAACCGACTGAGCCACCCTGGGGCCCCTCTTGCCCCTTTTAACTAAGGGCTAAGGCTACAAAAAAAAAAAAAAAAAAAAGGCCCCGAGTAAGCTTCACAAGGTTGCGGATTGTGACAGTTGAATTCAGTCACATAGAGCTTTTATGTGAAGGTTAAGTAGTAGCCTGACTCCCCACAGTAGGAATGGTGATACCCACAGAGAATTCAGAGTGCTTGCAATGCTCTGAACCCACCAACACCCTCTGAAAACCTCCCATGAAATGTTCCCTTACTTTCTCTTTTGCCTAAGCGAAGAGACTAGTAATAGCTGCCCCACCCCCACCCCAGCCCATTCCCGCAATTATTTCAGGCTAGCGTCCAGCATCTGATCTCAGTCTGAACTGGAGTGAAAAACACAAAGATGGAGCAAAGAAAAAGGTTGCACAGCTTGCTAATATGGACCATTCAAGTCTGTGTGTTATTTATGGGGATGAATTTTGAAAGGTCCTTGATCAAAAACCATGGATTTGTCTAAATTCGTTGGTATGAATGTGCCTTCAGAGTGTTGCCTTCCATGTGTTAGCTCAGACAGCTGGCCATCATTCTAAAAGCTCTCAAGGTTGGTTAATGCAAATGTAGATCCAATACTTTCCTCAGTAAATTATAGTGAGAGGTTAGAAACCCTATGACTTAATATAGAACAGCGGTTCTCAAAGTGCGGTTCCTGGATGGAACATCAGCATCGTTTGGAAACTTGTTAGAAATGCAGACTCTCAGACTTCAGAAATTCTAGGGGAGGAACATGGCAAATTGTGCTTTACCAAGCCATCCAGGAGATTCTGATTCATGTTCAGGTTTGAGAACACAAATGTGGAGGAATGAATTTGAAGACAGAGAGGCTGAAATGCTGGTTGTTTTTACCAGGTACTTTCTGCCCACTCACCCCGCACGTATGACTTCCTAGAGAGCTCAGAAGATCCTTAATTCAGCAAGGCCATGAGCGCAAAGAAATTTCTTGATTTTTCTCTCTGGAATGACGACACTCATGAAAAGGACTATAGTAGAAACTCCCCCTAACTTTAGTGAGCAGGGGAGACTGGTTGCCAACTTCATGTGAGGCAATCAGAATTTTTGAGTCTACTCTGACCCACAGATATCCCCAGATGTGCTTAATTAACTATGGGCTTGTAAGGATTAAAATTAATAAGCAGCCACCCTTAAGTCTTTCTTGGCTTGTTTAATAAACAATCAAAATCACTCTAGTTCTGGTGACTAGAACCCTGACTTGAGCCATTCCCCTAGAGACCCATAGCTCCTCACCAGGTCCCAGACTTAAGTCAGTTATAGACCTGGGTCCCAAGCATGGAAGGCAGGCAGAACCCCCAGAAAAGAAGGTATCTCTGTACATGTGTATCAAGGTAACAGTGTGTTAGGAAAGGGGAAAATTTAGAGGGAGCTGGGCTCCACTCTGCCTCATGGTAGATCCAATAAGCTCTTGAATATATCTGAGAGTTAATCCCCTGGATTTTTAATATATAGTTGGAATAGATGTTGCTAGCAATCATTAGAATTCCTTCCTTTGATCTTTGAGTAAGTCAGGGCTATTAAGGCAAGGGCCAGTTGAACTAATGCTGCTCCCTCTCCATATCAAAGAAGTCAATGAAAAGGTACTGAGTTTCCCTGAAGGGGGTATGGCAATCAGAGCCTCTGGGATAGACTTGATGGATTAGGGGAAGTGTACCATTTACACACTGGTCACTAAAACTAAAGGTGGAGTCAGAGCATTGATGATGAATGATGTCCATGCTCAGGTGCCTTGACATGGGACAATGATCAAGGGCATGGACTCCAGCACTAGACTGCTTAGGTTTGATCCCAGCTCTGCCAGTTACTGACGGTATGATTGTGGGTGTCACTTAACCTCATGTGCCTAAATTTCTCCCTGCAATGCATGGAGATG
Organism: Hyaena hyaena; assembly: GCF_003009895.1. NCBI lineage: Eukaryota > Metazoa > Chordata > Mammalia > Carnivora > Hyaenidae > Hyaena > Hyaena hyaena. Next base: position 752,938 of record NW_024081396.1, read on the forward strand.
GTAGAAATGATTCCTAATGAGTAGGATTATTATGAGGAATAAATGAGTTAGTACTTACAAAGCACTTAGTGCACTATATAGCACATCTAAATGCTCTGTAAGTTGTATAAAATCAGAGAAATTCAGAGTTATGCCTTAGTTTGCTTTTATTTATTCATCATCAATGGCTATATTTACCTTGTAGATCATTGTGTCAAGGGTTTAAGTTGTTTCAAATCAACTATATTTGATATGCTCATCTAAACAATGGATGGCTCTTTCAGTGCATCTGGAGCAGTTTCCTAGGGCTGTTGTGACAAAACACCACAGACTGGCTGACATGAGATAAGAATTTGTTTTCTCATAGTTCTGGAGGCTAGAAGTTCAAAATCAAGGTGTCAGCCTGGTCATACTCCCTCTGAAACTTGCAAGGAATCTATTCTTGCCTGTTTCTAGCTTCTGGTGTTTTGCCAGTAATATTTGCTATTTCTTGTAGTTGCATAAGTGCCATTTTCCATTTTCACGTGGCATTCTCCTTATGTCCCTATCTGTGTCTCTTCTAAGTACACCAGCCATAGTCACTTAGGGGCCCACTCTACTCTCCCTCCCCTCATCTTAACTAATTACACACATGGGCCCTATATCTGAACAAAGTCACATTCTGAGGCACTAGGAGTTGGGACTTCAAAATATCTTTTTTAGAGAGCTACGTTTCAATCCATAACAGCATCTTAAAATGCGCTTTGGGGGACAACTGGATGGCTCTGTCAGTTAAGCGTCTGACTTCCGGTCAGGTCATAATCTTGCAGTTTGTGAGTTTGAGCCCTGTGTTGGACTCCGTGCTGACAGCTCAGAGCCTGGAGCCTGCTTCGGATTCTGTGTCTCCTTTTCTCTCTGCCCTTCCCATGCTCACGCTCTCTCTCGCTCTCGCTCTCTGCCCTGCTCATGCTCTGTCTCTCAAAATAAATAAACATTAAATATTTTTTTAAGTGCCACTGGATGGGCATGTGTTTTTTGTTTTGTGCAGGCCCCACCACTTCAAATTGCCTCACACTTTGCTTTATTAATTTATATAACCTGCTTTCCTTTTGGTTTAGGCCGTGAATGTTAACTGACAATTGGATCAGAAAAATAGAAACAACTATATAAAATGTTATATTCAAAACTGGATCATATTCCACACACCTAGAAACTCCCATGTATTTGAATGCCATAGAAAATACCAGATTTTGAATTTTTGTTTAAAAGCTCAAGCTTTTTAATCAGATTTATCTGAGGACAGATTGTAGCTCCACTCTTCACAAACTATGGGTCTAAATTGAGCTTGTTTCATCACCTATAAAATGGAGAAATTAATACATATCATATAGAATTGATCAGGTTTTTAAACAAAACCGTGTATACGAAATATTTAGCATAGTTCCTGCACACAGTAGGCTCTCAAAAAAAGGTAGTATAGCAGCAGCAGTAATTATGGTAGTATTCATAGCTAGATATTAATATTAAAACTGGCAAAGTTGTACTTAAGTCGTGAGTTCTGTTTTTTATTGTATTTATTGCTTGCACATTCGTATTCTTTTTTTTTTTTTTTACTGATTATATGTTTAATTTAGCATCCTTCTCTAAGAAAGCGAGTCCTTAATACTTATCTGTCTTTGCACGACAGGGTCTGGCCTGCTCTTAGCACAGACTGACCCTGTCTGTGCCCGGTGACATGAGCACAATACTTGAAAATTAATTCCATATTTTTTTTATATTCAGCTACATCTCTGCATGCTCTTAGCATTCAGACTTCATGTATCCTTCGGTCTATGTTTGCATTATTTGTTCACCCCTAGAGAAGAAAGCCAAAGAAAGATTAATTCATAAAAAATGAATGGTTGTTGAAACTCTTCAAAGCCTTGATTTACTGCATAATTAGTAGACAACACTAGAAAACAGAATATATTTCTGCCTGTGAATTAAGTAAATTGATTAATTCATTAATTACGTATGATAACTCCATAGATAGCATAATTGTATCACTGGTTAACAAAACACAGCAAAAGAATCAAGCATGTTTTCAACATGGTCAAAAATTTAATTTACAATATTAGGTTCTTCTCTTAGAATCCTAATTAAAGATCTCGGGAAAGGTATATATAGTCCAAACACATTTCTGGAAGGATGGTTATATTACTTGTAAAGCATGCCACAATTAGAAACAATTCTTCTTTTCTCCCAGAAATTGAACCTCACAAGAAATCACTCATTCACTCATTTATCATAAACCGAGCATCGTGTGTTTCGGGCACTTTTGTAAACAGTGGGGATATAGCAAGGAACAAATTAAACAAAGATCCCTGCTTTTGTGGAACATACATTTGAGAGCTGTTCATTATGGTAGCCAGTAGCCACATGTGGCTATTTACATTTAAATTTAAAGTAATTAAAATTAAAAATTCAGTTCCTCAGTCCCACTAGTCAAATTTCAAGTGACCAATAATCACATGTGGCTAGGAGCTGCTATATGGGATTGCACAGAAGAATATTTTCACCACTGCAAAAAGTTCTCTCAGGCAGTGCCAACTCTGGAGGGTGGAGACCAAGAACGAACAATAAATAATTAAATGAAGAAGACATTTTTAGACTGTGATAAAAAAAAATCTCAAGGAAATAAACAAGAGGATGTGATAGAGGCTATTTGGAGAGTGGGATGGCCACTTTTTATAAGGTGATGGGGATAGACATCTCTGACAAGAGTGCATTTTAACTAAAACTTAAAGAATTCAACTCTGCAAAAAGCTGTCAAAGCAGAGGAATCAGCATGTGCAAAGGCTCTGAGGCATGAAAGAAGGGGATGTGTAGGAGGAAAAGAAAGGAGGTGAATATGGCTGGAGGACTGTGAGAGAGGGGGAAAGGGGCATGGGGCAGAGGAGGGAAGGAAGCCTAGAGAAAAAGTAGGGTTTTATGCTAAGTTCCATGGGAAACCACTAAAAGGGTTAAAAGGAAATGGCATGTTTTGATTAATATTTTAACATACAGGTTTCTGCGTGAAGAACAGACCAGATGTGGCAAGAGTGGAAGGTGAGACGCCTGTTTGAAGGTAAGATATGAAGATAAGTGGAACTAGAACTGTGGCAGTCAATTGGAAATTAGGATGGAAGCAAAATATAATTTGAAATGGGTAGAATGCTGATATATTAGATGATGCACCTGAGGAAAAGGGAAGGGCCAAAGATGACCCCTGAATTCCTGCACTGAACAGCTAAAAGGGACGGGAGTACCGTCTACTGAGACTGGGAAGATTACTGAGGAGCAGTTTGCTGTAAATTAACATGATGTCTCATGTTATGATTTGGCTATGGTAAACTTAAAGTGCCAGTTACGATCTGAGTCACAATGTTAAACAACAGACAACTGGATAGGTAAATCTGGGGCCTGTAGAAAAATTAAGGTCAGATGTATTAATTTGAAATTATCATCAAATCCGTGGTATTTAAATCCACAGGGTTGGGTGAAATCATCAATGATGAACGGAGGTAGAGAGGAAATAAAAGAGGGCCACAGACCAAGCCCTGGAACATTCCAACATTTCCTAGTGGGATAGAGGCAGAGGAGCCAGAGCAGGGGCTTGAGCAGGAGCAGCCGGGGAGGTAGAAGGAAAACCAGGACCGTGTGGCAGCATGGTAGCAGATCAGAGTTGGAAAATTGCTGAGCTGGAGAGGAGAGTAGGATGGGGACAGGAGATTCTCACGGTCCACGTGAGATCTTTGGAAACCTTGTCAAGAGTAGTTTCAATTGAGCAGTGGGGACATAAGCCAGAACACAATATTATATATTACGTTTCAGGTTGAAACACAAATGACAAGTGAAGATACAGAGACAGTTGAACCTTGAGAATCTTTTCAGAAAAGGGGACAGAAGCTGCAATGGAATGGGAGGGAGCAGAGACCTGCATGCCTATCACGCTGATGAACCGCGAGGAAACAGTGACGGAACTGGGAAAGAGGAGGGAAGACCTTATGAAAGCAACATAAGAGGGATCCAGAGAATGAATGGGAGGAACTCTTCTCGTATTGTACTTGGAAGAAACACAAAGAACGTGGATCCAGAGGCAGGTGGATTTGTAGGCTACACGGCAGGCTTGGAAGGTGGAAGAGTTCCAGTAATATTGCTGGTGGCTTCACTGCCTCACTAGTTAAAAAATTTCTTGAAGCCACAGTGATAAGATGCAATACAATAAATAAGTCTATTTTTCCTCACCTTGGGCTCTGAGAAGAAAACATTTCAGAGCCCTCCGAAGTGATTAGCTGAAGACTGTACAGGGCAGGGCTTTGGAGTTAGACCAGGTATCAAAACCTCATTCTATCTGTGAGGAGACATGCAGCTTCGAGGAAGTTATTTAAATTCCTCAGCGTCCACTTCTTCATCTGTAAAATGGCAATAACCACATACTTCTCCCATTAAATTTCTGGATAATATATATAAAGCAAATAGACATATGTAGTACTTTTGAAAAGACAAGCGAAGGAAATGTAAAAGCAGCAATCAGAGATTGCAATCGGGCTGAAGAACCAGAGGCACACAATATTATTACTGTCAAGGAAGGAATTTCCACACTGAGAAGTGGAACATAGACAAATTGCGCAGAAAGATGGAGGGTCAGGCTAGGAGAAGACACTGGAGTTGCTCATTAAAATGTTACTGATGACTTTCAACTTTACAGTTTCCATGAAATGATTGATGCCAAAATCAGAATGTGTAGGCTGAGGAAACAAAGGTAGATACTGTGAAGTACCTTTTCAAGGTCTCAGTGGTTACCCAGGGGAAAAGAGATGCAAGTATACAGGGGCAGAGTTGGAATAAGAAAAGGCCCTTTTATCGATGAAGGCTGGGGGCAGACAGAAAGGGACAGAAGATGCAAGGGAGAGTGTTTATGTGAACAGGGGCTACGTGGAGCTAGAACTTGGGAAGAACAGATGAATTTCTGTCCTTATAGACAGCCAAAGGGGCAGGTTGGTGGGTGGTATCACCTCTAAATAGAGAAGGAGAAGAGGAGTGAATGCCAAATGCAAATCAGAGTTACTAGGAAATCTGAGAAATTGAGAAATGGAACATCTAAGTCTAAAAGCATCAGAATGGGTAGAATGAGAAGCCTTCAATATTAGGATTTATCAGCAAGGAAGCCTGATGGGAGTCATCCCTCATGACTTCTGAGAACTAGAAATGCCAATTTATTGTTCTTTGGTTATCCTTTTTCTAATACAAATTCTTCAACTGTACCCTGTTTGGGAGGTCAGGTCTCTTCTTCCAAGATTGCAATTGAGTTTCTGATGCATCAGTCTAAGATGCTTTGCGGGCCACTCTGCCACTTTGATAGACATTTCTCTGGAGTCGTAAACTTGTAGATATTTCTACAGTTGATGAATTAAATCTACTGTGTGTGGAATATATTTACTTAATTCTTAGCAGAAAACCTTAGGTTGTTGATTCTATGAAGACCACTAACAGGATGTAGCTAAGAATCAACCAATTCCCAGGCTGATGTAACAGGGGCTCCTATTGGAATGAACTGTCTATCAGAGCATCTTGGTCCTCTCTCGTTGTCTGCACCCACAGAAGCCCAGGTCTGTACAACCTATGATGAAAATGGCCATAAGACAAGTTATCTCCATCGTGGCCTCCAAGCCCATACACTACTTCATGAATCAGCAGCAATTCCCCAAACCTCCTGGTTGTAAAAAGAGTCTATTTATGAAATATCCAGCCATGGTGTATAATAAACAATGCCAGAGTGAACTAAAAACAGACTCATTTAATAAGCAATTCCTTTGCCATACACTGTTTAAATTTACATAATCAACTGGCTATCATCCTTAGCATACTTTTAATGTTTCTCATTTGTTTACACTACAATTCCATGCTTCAGACTTCTCCATTCCCCAAAATATTGATTGGCCTACAAAGGGTACACAGCCGCAAATATTCCACTGGTAATCATTATGTGAGTGTGAAGGAAGTGAAGGTGGATCCACTGTATTTTCCTTGCTAATCACAAACTTAATATTCTATTAAAATGTATGAGATGACAAAATCCCAACAAACTCTTTAAAGCTATTACTAGCAGATAAAGTATTCTACCAAAGTATTAACATTAGCATCATTAAAATAGTTTTATCAAGTGCACATTTATCTCCACGTTGGAAATAATAGCAGCCCGAAGGAGACAAATGCCCTTGAGTATTGTGGTATGAAAACCGACAGCAGTTTTCGAGCCACGTTAAGTCTTCCTGTAGCTTCACAACGAAAACAAAACAACACACACACAACATTCTTGAAGCCACAGTTATAAGATGTAATAGAATAAATGAGTCTATTTTTCATCACCTTGGGCTCTGAGAAGAAAACATCGCAGAGTTATCTTGATAAGGAAAGAGCTCAGATATTAAAATACATTAACTTTATCTTAATTGATTTAAACAGATCCAGAGCCTTCGAAATGCACATGATGTTATTTCTGCATTAGTGGACAAAATAGATCTGTTTTAGATTGCAAAGCTTCATCTCTGTATCTCCTGTCTGGTAGGGAGAGAAAAACCTCTCTCTTTCTTAGTCTCTTAAAAAAAAAAAAACAGCACAGGAAACCATATACATGCATTTGCTCTAGCTACAAAATTTCTTTATTGTTTCCTCAAAATACCTTTTGGTAACATCAATACATTTTGTTTCCCCCTGTAGCTCAGAATGCTGTAGTCAGGAAACAATAACAACAGATAACACTAATTGGGTTTTTACTCTTCCCACACACTGTGCTCCATTATGTTACTTCATTTAATCCTCAAAGGACGCTGTGAGGCAGATTTCATTATTTGTTATCTCCATTTCTACAGATGAGGAAACTGAGGCACAGAGATGTTGAGTAACTTGCCCAGACAGCGAGCAGGTGAGATGGGTTATGAAGTCAGCAAGGAGGCTCCTGGTCCCTTGCCCTTTACCAAAATTTCATGATGTGGCCTCTCAAGGGAGGGATAGTTAACTCAAAGGCCAAGGTCAAAGTTTCTCCTCTACATCATAACAATAGAAGATTTACATCAGCCCCTCCCAGTCTCCAAATGAGATGGTTTCTTTCCTCAGCGTTTCCTCTTTTATTCTTTTTTGTTTCTGCAGCATGGTTTTTAAGTCAGAGACGAATTACCAAAGGGTGGAACTAAGTGGAAAGACTTACCAGATGTCACATCTGATCTCCCATGCACAGATGAGGAGACTGGAGCTCAAAAACAAGGAACAGCAGAAGTAACAGATCACAGAAATTGTTTAGGACACAGTCCACTTTAGAGTGTAGGTCTCCTTTATCTTATTTTTTAAACATGTGTATGGTGTCCGGAGAGAGACATGTAAGTATAGGGTTTCATTTCCATGAATTCTTTTTAAATGCAGACCCTTTCTATTTTGGGTTAAAACCCTGCAACAATCCCCTGTTCCAATAAGGGAAGAAAGTGAGAATTTCTTGGTGTTTCTCTGGCATTTGAATTAAGTGACAAAGCTTCCTCTTTTCTCTTGGCATAGACAAAATGTTTTCTTCTGGAGTCCCTGTAGACTGGAGTCCTGCTTTTAAATCTTGGGTTCACTAAGCACCAGTCAGCGCCATCCGAAGAATATGCTGATTCTCAGGAAGGTAGATGAAGAAAGAAGCCATTGCCCTTCCCACTTTCACCACCCTGCTCCATATGTAAGGCTCAGCGAATGAACGAATCCTTATAGGCACGCAGCATGAGGGCCAAAACTCTGTATGTCTGTAATAGCCCTAAAACAAATGCTGTTGGACGGACTACTTTAAGTGCTTTGTTTATTTTAGGGAAATATTTCCAAAGGAAGCCTTCCTATGTGGGGCCACAAAAGCCTTTTATAAAAGCATAGTCATTATATGCTGAAAGTTAAAAGTATCACCAAGCAAGAGTACTGCTGGATAGAATACCAATATACCATCTCACAGACCTACCAATGTAGGCTAATCCTGATCCTAGATTTCCAGCTGAGAACTGGAATTATTTAGCAATTATTTAGCTGAGCATAAATATTTAGAGACAGTTTTTGCTAACAAACCTTGCCTCCAGGAGCCAGGCCCATAACAATATTCTTGGTGCTGGCTTTCCACACATAAATCAAGCATCTAACTTCACACATTCTCTATTTCATTTTTACTATTTTGGGTGGTACCCCTGCTCTTTTTTTTTTATTCCTGGCCAATCTTTGCACTACCCTGTGGAATGGAAACCTGGCCCACCTCACGCGGCCTGTGCTAAGAGTCTGAAAAACTGCTTGAAATAAATGGGTTGGATTCTTTTTGAGTATTTCACTGGGGATTAGTAAAGTGTAGGGTTTTCGAGGTCTGGGTCTTACTTTTATAAAATGTGCTTACTATTCAACATTCCCTTGTTTAGTGTAAGTGCACACGTGTGCACAAGTATAGGACCCTGATCTATGACATGAAAGGCTAGTTGTCAGCCTGCAGGAGAGCGTGTTTAAAACAACCCATCAGTTGTGAATATGAAATCAAGTGCTCAGAGTAGTATGTCCCCTTTGGTGGGGGGGGGGGGGGTGGACTTTCCTGGACCTGGTGTTTTTTAAGCCCTGTGATTCCTAGTTACTTTTATCCTTTGAAAAATGCACAGCTTCTTAGGAGAGAGTTCACTGATTTTCCAACTCTCCGTGAAAATTTCATTGGGACCGTCCGCGGCAGCAGCGCTCCAGCTGAGTTCTCTATATATGGTAAATAAATCATGTGAACAACAGTCCCCAATTTCACATTAATTGTTTGGAAATCTCCACAACATCAAACATTTTGTTAAAAGTCTAGAAAAAAATAAGTGTAGCTCTTTTGTTGTCATTGTCATTGTTTTGCTTCAGAGTGATTTGTTCTAAATACAGCTTAACAGGCAGATGACTGGTTTGTGACTAGAGTATCTTTTCGGAGATGAAAAAGCAATACAAATGCTCCCCAAAAGGATGCCAACCAGGCACGAGGCAACACGGGGACCATGGAATGGGTGCACCTGGGGAAATCCTTATCACAAATTGGATTGACAGGGAGGGCTCGGTTCCTTCCCAGCACACGTGCCTCTGAAAAGCTGAAAGGGAATCACAATGCTTTAGGAACGAGATCTGGGAATTGCCTATATATGAGAGTTTCAAATTGCTCAGGCATTAAGAGAATAAGAACATGAAATGCAAATATTGCGGGAATAAAGGGGGAGAAGATATGGCGCAAAACTCATAATCACTGAGAAATGGAAACAGAATCCAGAGCCATACACTGGGATCAGTTCTGGGGAGATCTCTTGTTTCTCATGGAGGGCAACTCACTTTTATCCCTGCCTTTCACAGGTAACTTCTGCGCATCTGAACAGAAAGGGAGCATGCGTATTCCTTCAGAATTCAGTGGAGCACGGAAGTGGAAAATCTAGTTAGACCCTTGTTGGTCAAGATCCTTCTCACTTGTGAAAACAACTACCAGGCTGAAAAGATAAGTAAAAGCCAAGTTATATTTGTCTGCAAGAGTTACTGCAGAGGTTAAAAATTAAGGGCTTTAATTATTTATGCAATGGCCCCTTGGCTCTTCTAGAAATTTAAGATGCCAATGTCTCTATTACCTCGAACGTTTAAATAGTGTGAAGTTAAAATAGTGCACTTCATTCCACGAAGCTCACCCAGCAATGTGGTCAGATTTTGTTAGCATTCTCTTGTGTTAACTTTCCATTTCAGAGTCTGCCTTGCAGGTAAGATTAGGGCAACGGTACCCATGCTTTTATTTTCACAAGAAGGATTCTAAAATCCCTGTTTTAAAGTGTTTCTATCCCATCAATCATGCCTCCCACCAAACAATCATGTTATTATTAGTCTCATGAATCCACACTTTGAAGCTACAGGCATGTGCATTAAGTTATTGATTTTTCAAAGTTACATAAATCCTTACACCTGTTTCACACAAAGACTTCTGGAGATGAGTCCACGGAGCCTCGGGGAGGTGAAGGGACAGACTAAAACTCACAGAAGCAATTTTATGGCCAAGCTAAGGCAGCTGAATATCAGCCTGAATTCTTTCTTCGTTACTTTCTTCTCTTCACATTCTTGGGGATGAAGCAAGATTGATATATTTGTGTTGTCCGGTATCAACGAAGCTTAAACTTTGGGGTATCAGGATTGAACAAATTAGTCCTACTGACTCTTCTCAACAGAAAGCAAGAGCCTGTTCATAAAACAAACAATGTGAGATTATAAAGTTTCCCTTACTAGCTCCTGTATTTTCTCTTTCTCTCCACTCTGTATTGCATAGCATATTAAATATTAAGAAGAAGCCAAGTGTGCCTTTCACAGAGCTGTGAGTGATACACTGATTAGCACACCAGAGTGAGAGGCAAGAGCACTGGATCAGGAGGTTAAACATTGTCCATGGCTGTTGGGAACCATGGGTTGCCTCATTACCCTTCATTTCAACCCAGATCATTGCCTTCTAGAGTGGGAACAACCCTGACCCACTACTTTGCTGACTCCACTTCCCTTCTTCATAATAGTGTTATCTACAAATCCCACAGAACTCTCACCAAGGGTCTCCTTATGTGCAGTACAGACACTGCCTTCTGGACTGCCACGCTCCATAGAAAAGAGGAGGCATTCTGTTCTTATTAAGAGCGATGGCTCAGGGCACCTGGGTGGCTCAGTTGGTTGAGCATCTGACTTCAACTCAGGTCATGATCTCAGGCTTGAGGGTTCGAGTCCTGGTTTGGGCTCTGTGCTAACAGCTCAGAGCCTGGAGCCTGCTTCAGATTCTGTGTCTCCCTTTCTCTTTTCCCCTTCCCCCATTATGCCCTGTCTCTCTCCCCAAAATAAACAAACATTTAAAAAAAGAGAGAGTGAGGACTCAGCTACTAGTTAGACCTGAGTTGGCTCCTGAGAAAATTGCTAGCATTGCCGGCACCTCAGTTGCCTACTGTGTAACACAGAGCTACTACTGCGATCTCCAAGCGCGATTAAGAATATTGAACGAGAGTGCATGTAGCATAATCTGAAAAAATACCTGGCTCATAATAAACTTGCAGTAATGCTCACTATTGATGTCATTATTCTTAAAATATGTTCAATAATATTTCTGAAATAGTTACAGGATCAAATTGGCAACAACTAGTCAGAGACCTCTGCCCTCAAGGTTGGAAGTGCTTTTCCTTAAAAGATTGACCCTCGTTTCCTCTGTGGCTTCGTAAACATTTGTGTATCCCCTAAGGTTCTACTGTTCTATATGCAGCTGGCCCTGACGTGAGGTGGGCCCCTACCCTGGAATTCTTTGTCTTTTTACCGGAAGCTAAAAATGAAAGGCTCAGATATGCTAGTGATCCCTGGAAGAGCAAAGCAAAAACAGTAATACTAATTAGTAGCTACCAGAGCTGTTCAGCATGGCAATAAGCTGTAAATTTATGGTTTTGTTAAGAGTCAGGATACATTTGAAATCTTTTATATAATATTAGATATGAAAATACACACCATCTGGACCTCTTGCTGGTAGCCTTGAAATGTCTACGTCTCACAGGAATCAAACCCATTTTACCTGCTAGGGAATAAAACACCTGTTTCACATATTACTTCACACTGGGTGATGAACATTTCCACCATCTCCAGCCAGAAAGAAAAAATGAAACTGTGGCTTCACATTGTTTAGTAGATTTTAAAAAGCTAGCAGGGTTGGGGGCTGTTTAACTGGCTACACAGCTCTGCAAATCGCTCCTGGATTAATAGTAGCCCCCTAATAATTGGGGGGAGTTCTCTGCAGCACTGCTTAGTACTGATAAAAATGCATTTCCCTCTCATTATAAATCTGTTTATGAAAACGCTTAGTGAAATGAGCCAACAGTATCTTGGCTGCTGGTTGAATCTTGTAATGGATGGTCCCAAAGTGGATAGAAGGCTGTAATTCACTGGAGGGATTCTGGTAATGACACAAAATAGTTGAACAGTTTATGAATAGCCCTAGAATCTTCAGAGAGAAAGAGGTATTGCATGGTTTCTAGGACATCTGTTGTTATTCTATAGATGTCCTCCTGCAAACTTTAAACAAAAAACAAAAAACAAAAGATTCCTTAGCATATCTTTCCTCTGCACTTTCCATAAATCCTTTTGATCTTCAGCTCAAATCTAACTGCCCCCATAGAAAATTATGTTACATTTTTTGGAAACACAATCTCAATAGCATTATCTCTCTTAAAAATATCACAGTGGTTTCTTAATATCTTCAGATATCCGGTCAGTTGTTAACGTTTCCAATGGTCTCATGGTTTTTTAAAGGTTATTTATCTGAGTCAGAATTTGAACATGTTCCATACATCGCCATTTTCTTTCCATTTCTTCCTTGCATGGTTATTTGTCATATAGAGACCCCTGCAGTCTGGAGTTAGCGGATTGCGTCCCTGTGGTGTCTTTTAACATGTTCTTATGTCCCCGGTGAGGTTTTCTTTCATATTAGTGTATATATGTACAAATATTTTGCATATGAGACACTTAGTCCAATCTGTGTCTGATTTCTTTGCTAAGACAGTCTCGTTGACAAGATTGCGTTTAGCAGGAAGAATGCAGTGCTGGTTGCTTCTGTTTATGTCATGTCAACAGTCATTAATAATCAATATCGTAGTTCAGTCCTTGAAAGATTCAGTAGTTCAGTCCTTGAAAAATAGCTTGATTCTAGTACTTTCACCCTTTCCTCATGTATTAGCTGTAATGAATTGATAAAGAGAAAGATTTCCCTGATCTATTAGTGATTACTTACTAGTACCATTTATATAGGAAAGGCAGGATAAAATATTTGATTTTCCCCTTTTATTTAGCAGTTTTTAACATAGTTTTCTAGCACATCCCCATAGTTATTATTGTTTTAAACATTTTTAATGTTTATTTTTTAGAGAGAGAGAGAGAGAAAATCAAAGCAGGCTCCAGGCTCTGAGCTGTCAGCACAGAGCCTGACGTGGGGCTCGAACTCACAAACCACGAGATCATGACCTGAGCCCAAGTTGGACACTCAACCAACTGAGCCACTCAGGTGCCCCCCCCCCCCAGTAGTTATTTTTAAAGTATCTTGTAAAATGGCTTTAAACAGATTTGAAATGTTTTTTGCCTTTGAACTTTTATATATTTTGAAGATTTTTCCTGAATAGGAGACTTTTGACTTGTTGTTAATAATCTTTGATAGTTGGTTTTTGGTTTTGTTTGTTTGTTTGTTTGTTTGTTGTTTTTGTTATCTGCTACAAGACATTCCAGACTTATTTTGCTTCAGAGCTGGAATCAGCCATTTCCTAAGGAGCCCAGGCTCCGTTAGTGGGAAATGGCATTTGAATACCACACTTTGGACATTTTCCAACTCAGTACCAATGAATTGGGAAATTTTTCTAGATCTCTCCAGCAGACTGGGTGTTACACACATACCATTAGTTCATAGAGATGCCTCCAACTCAAATTTGGGACCACAGAATTTTTACTCAAAATCTTCAGTCTTAACGAGGTATCTAATTTAAGAATCCTGGGTCTGAACAATGCTAGAAATAATGGACTTGGAATATTTCATAATTATCCAGTTGCTTTATCCCACAGTATTTTACAGCAGGATCAGAATAGCAATACTTATCCTACCAACAATAATATGATTACCAAAAATAGGTAATTGTTTTAAATTCTTTTTGTACACACAGTATATCCTATTAGAGTTGTCAAATTACAGTGTTTTAGTAAATCACTTAGAATTGTTTCACTTTACTGCTATCCCACTAACTGGTTATACATGAGGTCTATTTGTTTCATTTTTTAAATAAAAGTACTTCATAAAATTTATTTTCATTTTATAGTTATATAAAATATTTACACAGTTACAAAGCCAAATCTACAAATAAGACAAATTCAATAAAGTCTAGGATCTGTCTCCATCCCCTATTCCTTCCCTCCTTCTGTAAACCATAGGTAATGGTCTTTTTAAAAATTACAGCCCATACAGGTTATTAGATATTTTCTTAAAAAATCAAATTACAGGGGCACCTGCATGGCTCAATAGGTTTAGCGTCTGACTCTTGATTTCAGCTCAGGTCATGATCTCACGGTTTGTGAGACTGAACCCTGGACTGGGCTGTGTGTTCTGACAATGCAGAGTCTGCTTGAGATTCTTTCTCTCCCCGTCTCTCTGCTCTTCCTCAACTCACTCTCTCTCCCTCAAAATAAATAAACTTAAGAACTTTTTTAAGTCAGTTCACAGTTTAACCCTTCAGTTGCTTGTCAGTTAAATGTAAGTTTATTAAATAAATAAAATCTCCCAGGTATATGCTACCCACACAAACAGGGGTATGTGCTATCTCTCTCTATATATACCTGTATTATACCTGTATTGATAAAGAGAAAGATTTCCATATATATATATCTATCTATATATATATAGATATATATATATATCTGTATTCCCCCTTTAGATAAACAGTAGCTCAATATACATATTCTTATCCTCTTTCCTTTTTTTACTTCAAGTACAACTTGAATATCTCCATATAGTAATATATAAAGTTATTTCTTATTTCTTTTAATATACAAATAAACAAGAACCATCGCAAGACTATAGATCATGAGACACATCTTATCCTCTAAACTAGCTTCCAACCATGCCCTCAAAATATTGGTAACTTATTCGATGTTGAAAGGATATCTTAGAAATGAGATCCTGTAAACTCTTTAATAGTTTGTTCTTTGTATTTCTTTCCCCACCAAATACAAATACTATTCTGTTCCAATGTTTAACAATTTTTTTTCTGGAAGTTCTCCCACATGACTGCTCTAAATTTTGTCGGCTTCAGTATACACTCAGTTACCGAAATTATCTTCTCTGTGTTTCTAAAGTTCCTCAAATTTCTCTTTCCACTTTTAATAATTCCAAGGCTAGGACTCTATACATTTAACCTTTGAACCTTTGTTTTCAAAGAGAGGACAATTTCCATGGAAACTTTCAATTCACACAGTGTAGACATAAAGAGCCTGTATTTGGGGAACTGCCACACTTGGGCACAGGCACAATGTAAGATGTCTGAGGAAACAGTGACTACCTCAAGCAGATTTTTCCTTGGGGAGTTGGAATTGGTGTAATCGGCCTCCCAGTACCCATCTCCTTATCTATATTTACACTTACACCCTATTCCTTAGAAGGAATTCTAGAGGCCAGTTCCTACCACTCTCTCAGTGAGTTTTTTCAGTTACCATCTATTTTTCTTCTTTTTCTTTATGAAAGATATATTCATTGCAGAGACTTTAGAAAATATAGGAGACTAAATATATTAAAAGAAAAGTACTCAATACTGTCACCTAGCACAAACATTGTAAATGTCCTCATGTGCTTCCTTCTGGTGTTTTGTAAAAAAATTTTTAATGTTTATCTATCTATCTATCTATCTATCTATCTATCTATCCATCTAATGTGTGAGCACAAGTAGGGGAGAGGGAGGGAGACAGAGAATCCAAAGCAGGCTCCTCATTGTCAGTGCAGAACCCAATGAGGGGCTCAAATTCATGAACTGAGTTCAAAATCAAGAATTGGATGCTTAACCAACTGAGCCACTCAGGCGCCCCTGAATTCACATCTTTTCTGAAAATGAGAATTTTGTTTCTTTCTCTGTGGCCTTTACATGTTTAATCCTTTTTCTTGTTTTATTCCACCGACACAGAATTCACATTTAGTCTTGAATAAAGTTGGTGGTTTGTAGGCATTCTTACTTTGTTCTTCGTTTTAGTGACACATTCTTGCCATTAAAGAGACATATTTTCTTAACCTTTTCAGTGACTAAAAGTTTATCAGACTAACGTACAATTATATTCCTTTTTGCTAAGGGAACATTTAAATATTGCTGAATGTTGAAATTTCAGATGCCTGTTTTGCTTATATCAAAAAGACCATATATATATATATATATACATTTGAAAAAAGCGTTTAATGGCATAATTTATATTTATATTTTATATTATATTTATATTATTTTTTATATTTTTATATTATATTTATTTTTATATTATAACATTTATTTTGTATATTATATTATAATTTTTATATAATAATAAAATATTCTATTAATTTATATATAATATAATAAAATTTATATTAATTTTTATATTATATTTATATGATATTTATACATTTTTCTAATGTTATACTGTCCTTACATAAGTGTGATAAATTCAACCTGATCATGATGTTTATCTTTTTATATGCTTCTTTTTGTAAAAAAAAAAAAAAGTATTTATTTATTTATTTATTTTGAGAAATAGAGAGCATGCAGGAGAAGGGCAGAGACAGAGACAGAGAGAGAAAGAATCCTAGGTAGGCTCTACACTGGCAGCAGGTGCGGGGCTCAGTTTCACAAACTGAGATCATGATCTGAGCCAAAACCAAGTCAGAGGCTTAACTCACTGAGCCATTCAGGTGCCCCAATATCTTTTAATATGTTTCTTGAATCTTTTTGGTCATATATTGTTTTAAAATTTCTATCTATGTTCACATATAAAAATGACATATTCTCATTTGTCTACCTTTGATATTAAATCTTTACTAGACTCATACATCAGATTGGGAAATATTCACTTTTTCTCCTATATTTTGGAAATTTTGGGGTAAATTCAGAATTACTATTTTTGAAACTTTGTAGATTCACTTAAAAGAACCGCCTGGAACTGTCATATTCTTGTAGAAATATTTTAACTACTGATTAATTTCTTTAAATGTTTTTAGGTTATACAGGCTTTCTAAATCTTGATGAAGTTGAGTAAGTTACATTTTTCTAGAAATGCTCACATTTTGTCTAAGACTTAAATTTATTGCTAACATGTAGCAATTCTATGTTTGCTTGAAAAGATGGCATTTTCTTTGATTTCAGTGTTCCAAAAAGTCTAGAATCACATATTTCTTAGTTGTTTTCGAATAGTCTAGATTTACTAAATTTTTGGCCATTTGGGAAAGGTATATTGAAACATACCACTATGATCATGGATATGTAATTTTCTGATTTCTACCAAATATTATTTTGAGATATTTAGTGATGCATAGGCATTTATACTTTTTATCTTCCTGGAAAATTGAACCTTTAGTTCAAGAGTAGGACCCCTTCCCTGGCATAGCCCTCATCTAGTGGCTTTTTGGTAGGCAGATTTTTAAAATGTCCCCAAGGTGTCCTGCCCCCTTGTTGTACACACCCTGAATGATTCCAAGGACTGAGAACTTGATGGCTGTTACCCCATGATTATGTTATGACACAGTTGACCTTAAGAAAGGGACATGAGAGATCTGGAGGGACCTAACTTAATCATACTGCCTTTTCAAAGCAGAGGTTTCTCTGGCTAGGAGCTGAAGTAAAAGCTGGATGTTTAAAGTATCAGAGAGATTTGAGGCTTGGAAGTTCTCTTGCTGAGATGGAAGGGGCCCCAGGGCAAGGACCTGAAAGCAGCCTCTGAAAGCTGAAAAGGGTCCCTGCTTAACAGCCAGCAAAACAAAAGAAAGCTCAATAACAAGGAAATATACAAGGAAATAAATTCTGCCAACAATCAGAAGATGCCTGCAGCAAATTTCTCCCTAGTCAGGCCTCTAAATGGAGATGCAACTTGCTAATACCTTGATATCAACTTTATGAAACCCTAAACACGGAGACTTACCCATGCTGTGCCAGACTTCTGACCCACTGAAACTGTGAGATAATAAACTGGTGTTTTTATAAGCCTGAGTTTGTGGCTCTGTGTTACATAGCAATAGAAAATGAATACATTCTCCGTATCCTTAAGAATGTTTTTTTGTCTTAGTATCTGTTTTGTTTGTTATTATTATAATTATACCATTTGCTGGTATCTGGAAATATGATTTCCTATCTCTTTACTTTCAGCCTTTCCATATTCTTATATTTGAGTGTTATTTTATAAGCAGCATATACTGAATTTTTAAATTCCAAACTGAAAATCTTTTTCTTTCAGCTTAAGAATTTTATCCAAATACGTTTATTGTAATTACTAATGTGTTTAAATTTGGATCTACCATGTTCTTTTCTGTGCTTTTTAAACCCTTATTTGTTCTTTCTTTCCTTTAAAGAAATGATGATTTAACATTTGCTTTTTATTTTGTTTCTTATTAAATATCTCCTTCTTTATTGGTTTGGAAGTTATACGCTCTAATTCTATTCTTTTAGTAGTTGCCCTGGAAATTTTACTCTGCATTTTTAATCAAAATATGAGATTCATCATGAATTTGCATGCCATTCTTGTGTAAGAATGAAAAGTTTCCTATATTGCTTAAATTTGGTAAAAGTTTAACCAAAGTAAGAAGGTTCCCAGTGATTCTTTGCCTTCAACCTTCACCACATCTGATGTCTTCCTATTCTTCCCACCTGTGCTCTATCCATACTGAAGTCATTTTATGCATCAGTGTTCAGATTTCAGAATTCTTGCTGGTTATGTGCTACTGGTCAATTTATTTATTCTCTTTGGGCTTTACTTTGCTTGTGTATAAAATCGGGATAACAAAATATCGCTTATTGGGAGTTTTGTGAGGAATAAATAAGATACATGTATATCACTTAGCTAAATGCTTAGAACTTAATAAAATCATTATTTTTATTCAGTATTGATTTTTTTCTTGTGTCATAACTTCCTTTACTGATACAATTTTTTTCTTCTTAAGAGTATGTGTATGTTTCTAGATTTCTGTGTTCATATCATATTCTATCTTCTCTCACTAAATTATATCCTCAAATTAGTCAGCCTATTAGGGGCCTTTATGTATAGGGTTTAGAGTGTGAAGGCTATCTTAGTCAAGTGGCAAGTGGGCCCTAGGGAGCACCATTCTGTATGTTCTCATAATGCTTTGGAATATAACACTCCAGGGAATGAGTGAGTGGCTCTAAATGGTAACCTTAAGGAAAGTATTATCACCATAAACAGCTAAGAAGGACAGGCCAACTTTAGTAAGCTTATGTAAACTGGATACAATACAAGTTTTAACCTATGTATTTGGACGTAAGTAAAAGCCAAGTGAGAGTTGGCTCCAAAACAGGCTTTCCAAAAAGGTTCATGAGATTTTAGAAGCTTTCTAAATTTGACCATGAACGCTTATACCTTTTAATTTAGTGGACTTGAAATGCCTGGCTTCCAAGTAACATGTTGTAAGAAGGTTATTTCTGGACCTTCTCTACATGTAATGTATAAAATTAGCATCCTTCGTTGGCAACTGAACCTTTTTGTTTTAAAGCTCACCCAACTCATCAGATTGTTATAAGTGAAGACTAATTAAATGTTCTTCTGCTTTCAGTTTGAACTCATCATTGGCACAGACTCCTAGAGGTCAAATTTGAGTGGCATCAGTCAAATAAACAATCAGCAGTAGTAAAATCGCATAGAAATGCATACAATTTAAACATTAACAACAATAACAACGGAATTTCTGCTTTATGATCACATTAAACCACAGTGCGATTATAATGGTCAATCCTCAAAGATTCAACCTCAGTGTAAAAAAAAGGGAAGGCTGCTCAAAGGATGTCTCAGACCCTCACATTTCTATCCTTGCTGAAGTTGAGCAGCTGCAGTGGAAGCAGCCAAATGTCTGCCTTCCACAAGAACAATGAAAAACACCCCCGCCATTGCCAAGATAGCTAGAACCCATGCGGGTGGAGAGGCTGTTGCTGTTAAAAAGCGTGCAAAACGTCGCTAAACAAGGGCATAAAGAGACATGTCCGAGGCCTCCACTGCCGGGGGCAGGCAGGAGAGTTTCTTGAAGACCAAAAGACACATAGAAAACCATGTTGTTCCCATTTTTCAAGGAACTGGGAACATTACAGGCAGGGAAATGTTGAATGTGGGAATAGACAAGCAATATAACAAGGTTTCATTGTATTTTTCCTTTCAAAAATTTCCACCCAAATGAAAAAATTGAATCATTCTAAAGCAAGACCTCATGAAGAAAATTTATGGGGCACTCGAGGAGGAGAGGTATGCACAAGAGCTGTGCTTGTTTTGTTTCTGGGAATCTACACAGAGTAGGTGCCTTCACTCCAAGGCACTTTGAATTATTAATTGTATTTAATTATTCTCCCCAACAGCCTTGTGAGGCAACACCATTTTTTAGATAAGGAAATGAAGGTCAGGTAGATTTAAAAAATAACAATCTTTTTTTAATGTTTTTTATTTATTTTTGAGAGTCAGAGAGAGACAGCATGAGCAGGGGAGGGTCAGAGAGAGAGAAATACAGAATCTGAAGACAAGCTCCAGGCTCTGAGCTAGCTGTCAGCATAGAGCCCGATGCGGGGCTCAAATCCACAAACCATGAGATCATGACCTGAGCCAAAGTCAGATGCTTAACCAACTGAGCCACCCAGGCACCCCAAGAAATAACAATTTTTTTTCATATTTTTATTTATTTCTAGGAGAGAGAGAGACAGCGTGAGCAGGGGAGGGTCAGAGAGAGAGGGAGACACAGACTCTGAAACAGGCTCCAGGCTCTGTGCTGGCAGTCAGCACGGAGCCCAACGCGGGGCTCAAACCCACAAACCGCGAGATCATGATCTAAGCAAAAGTCGGATGCTCAACCGACTAAGCCACCCAGGTGCCCCAAGAAATAACAATCTTAATACGTCTGTCATTTGTCAGGTATTAACAATGTCTGAAACATTGAATTACTGATTTAGAAAACATTATCTCACTAAATGCAAGCAACGGTCACACGATAGTTCACATGATCCCAGTGTTACAAATTGGACAGGGAAGTAGAAAAGTATAATAATTTCACCCAAGAGCAAGTTGCAAGAGAATAGCAGAGTCAGCATTTGAACCCACGCTTGTTGAATTCCAAAGTCTTGTTCTCTTTTACAGAGTTCTCTAATCTCTAAATCTCTCCCCAGGCACCATATTATTGATATGTTTAGGAAGCTCCAAGGGTGACAACAGTCACTCCGAGTGCACAACAGTCAACAACAGTCCTGTTTGCTCCACCTCAACAGTGGAGTTACTACTCAGGACGTGGGCCCTCCTGAGGCTGGAGGACTACAGTGCTCCTGGAAAATGGTGACTCTGTAATGAGCTACCATCACTGCTGGTGGCCTCGTGTTAAAGGAAACACTGGGTCAGCCTCAATGTATTTTATCTTTGTGTCTCCTACCACAGGTGCCGGGGTCCATGACATGGCCCATCCTAATGACCTTCCACTTCCTACCTAAATTGTTATAGCTGCTCTTGGTGTAAATTGCTATTCAAACCTCCATGTTGCTTTTGGGATGTAAGGGAGGACAATGCTCAGCTGTTGTAATATTTGGCAGGGCCCCTGGTGCTCTGGTGTCATTCATACTGCTCTTTCCTCAAGGTACAAGCCTGCCCTAGGCATGGCTGATAAATGGAGGCTGGAGGGACTGTTCTTCTTGAACCACTGAACTCAGCCTTGGCTCTTCCTATCCTCTTCGTGATTTATCTCAGATATCTTGCTTGACTCTGGGCCTTAGGAATATTTGTTTAACTATTGATTTTCTGAAGATCCTATATTTTATAGCAGTGTTTTGTTTTTGTTTTTCTGCTGTAGACTCTTCAGGGAAGAGATGCAGCATCTCCCTTCTTTCTCTCAGTAAAGAGACAACAGCACTATGTTTCTAAAGGATTGACTTCTTGCTGAATTGGGTGGTGATGCAGGGAGTATAAGATGGGGCCATGGGAACCTCCAATTTATAGCCAGTTGTTTAGAAGTGCAGGTGACGGGGGCACCTGGGTGGCTCAGTCGGTTAAGCATCAGACCCTTGATTTGGGCTCATTTCATGATCTCATGGTTTGTTAATCTGAGCCCCACATTGGTTCTGCTCTGACAGTGCAGAGCCTGCTTGGATTCTCTTTCTTTCCCTCTCTCTGCTTCTCCCCTGCTTGCTCGCTCTCTTTCTCTCAAAAATAAATAGGATTAAAAGAAAAGTACAGGTGACAACTTGGGACTTGCAACTGGTTTCTGAAATGAGGGCAGTCTTGTGGGACTAAGCCCTTAACTTGTAGGGGTTGGCTTTTATTTCAGGTAATTAGTGTTAGGCTTGAATTGAATTATGTTGAGAACAGTCCTGGCCATGTGAACTCTCACAGGAGGCTGGGCTGTATGGTGCTGGTGTAGACTAGGCTTTCAAGCATCATAGCTTTAAAAGCTCCAGACATTGAGCTTGGTATGGAGAGAGTGGAATGACACCAGAGCCAGAATTTTCAATAAGCCATGCAGGCCAGAACAAAAAAAAAACCAAAAAATACAAAAACAAAAAAAAGACACAGGGGCCTGAGAACTTAGATTCTCCTTCATGACTCTGGATTATGTAAATCCCTAAGATTTTATGTGATTGAAGGTAGGAGAAGGGAGCCTTTGAAGTTGAAAATTGACCAATGGTGGATTTCTCATCAATTTTGTTGAGTGGTGGCTAGATCTGGATTTAATTTGATTTATCTAAAACAAACAAAAGGAATGTGACCTTTTTTTGTTCTCAAGTCTATTGGCTATATTGATCTTTCCTATTCTTTAACCCCACTGCTTCATAAATACTAGGGACAACTGTAATGCTTGGAAAATTTTGTCAAGCACTGTGGAATTTTATCAGGAGTTATGGGAAGCAGGAAGCAGCCAAGTAGCTCCAGAGTATGCACAGAAGAGAGCTACTATTGTACACTAAAATTGGCCTTTCTAGTGATATAAAACATGTGGTAGTCAGATATCTAATGCTTTCCCCTATCCTCTTTTGATGACATAAGAGAGAATTTTCATAAAGGGTAAGGACCCTTACGGAGGGACGTATTCCCTTCTGAAAGGGTATATCTATAATTTTATAGCATTGAATTTGGCTTCTAGCACACACATCCATTATGGTGGCTACTGTAACAACTCATTAGGAAACCAGGCTGAGAGACTACTCAAAGACTACTTTTTTGTCCTATTCTCAGGAACTAGTGAAAGGTCTTGGAAGAGGTGGGGAATTTCCATTTTCAGAGTCCATGGACTTAGATCTAACTGCTTCAGTTATCTGAAATAATAGGTGTTTGGACCTCTTTAGAATTGCATAGTGGTTAAAAGGGCAGAGTCTGGTTCTAAACTACATGGGTTTAAATCCTGTTCCACGAGAACTTGAGCAAGTTGTTTAACTTCTTTGTTCTTCAGTTTCCCCAATCTTCATATTAAAAAAAGAATAATAATAAACACTTAATTGGTGTGAGTTTTAAACATACAGTGTACTTGTAATTCATAAATACAATGCACTTGTAATAATTCTGGCATATGCTGAGGACTCCACTGTTGGTTATCATTCTTTTACTAGTACTTTTATCCTCTACCCTGAAGAACTCCTGATGCAGTGTTTGTGGTCATGCAGGGGATTATACCTGTGGCCTGGGCCATTAGATTTTGTGGTCTCTACATTGAATACGCACTAGGAAGTCCCAGCTGGCATTTAGGTTCCGTTCACTGCTAGAGATCATAAAAAGCTAGACATTCTGAGTAGCATGTGGTGTAGACTCCCAGGTTCTTTTGTATTGAAATATAGACAAGTTTCCTGGAAGACTGGCAAAGCCACACCTGAGACACAAGCTCTCTATGGGGAAAAGTGATCACATACACAGCATGGCTGATCAACAGCCACAAGTTGTTGGAGGGGAGGGGAGGGGTGATTCCAAATACACCAAGGGGACCTATTCTCCCCCCGCCCCCCACCACTCCTCTTGTTTTTAAATCCTGCAAAGATTTAGTGGCTTTGCAAAAAACCCAAAAGCACAGTTTGCATAGAAACCTCTGCTAGACCTTTGGGAATTCTCAAACTCCCCAATGTAATGATTCTCCTTTCCTCCAGGAAGAGAGGGTGCTGATGAATAGTGACTGATTTCACCAAGCAAAGGAAACCTGGGGAATGTCAGTCAGATTCCTAACATCTGTCCTTGGAGGAATCTGAATGTTTTTACTGTGGGCAGGAAACTTCCATTCCTTTTTTTTTTTTTTTTTTTAGTAGGGAAGCGGGGTGCGGGTGGAGTTTGGGAGGTTGGTGAGGACTACAAGAAAACACCATTGCTTGTGTTCATCCTGGGTGCTCTAAGTCAACTGAATAAGCCCCTTGCTCCAAAGCTTGCAGGGACACTGGTCCACGTGACCTGCATTCACATTTCCAAATTCTAATCAAAGCATACCAAGCAAGAGAAGTAAGAGAAGTAAATTCCGCAGATCTACTGCACGGCATAGGGCCCACAGTTAACAATACTTTAATATATCCTTAGAATTCGCTAAGAGGGTAGATCTTAAGCGTTCTTAACATATGTTCAAAAAATTTACAATCATCATCATCCTCACGGAGTGGGAGGAAAGTTTGGGAGGGAATGAATACACTTATGGCCTTGATGGTGGTGATGCTTCCACAGGTGTATACTTCTCCCCAAACGCATCGGGTTGTATGTACGAAATATGTACAGCTTTCTACGTATCAAACATACCTTAACAAAGTGGTTTTAAAAACCAAGTGAAAAAACACACACAATCTTTGGTGGAATATCTTCCTCTGATCTGGTCCGTGTTTTCTTTTGCGGGCATCTTTGCCTCCGGCCCAAGTCCAGGATGATACCAGAATCCTCTGAAGACAGTTGTGCGTGCCATTCGGTTTTGGCCTGTGTTTCCAACAGAGTCTTACCTCTAAGGGCACAGTGACATGCTCCCTTCCCCCTCCACTCAAACTTCTAGTCTGTCCCACCCTTTCCTTTTTCACTCTTCTTTCAAAAGAGGTGAGGTTTTGTTCACAAAGCCCAGTTTGAAGATAGAGACATTTATCTGAGGCCAATACACTCCACCCATCCCAAAAGAACGGAGGCCAAGGGACAGTTACTCTTAGAATAAGAATAGAAAGCCGATGGTATGCACCATATCTACTCCAGGCCTGGGATCTGGCTTCCACTGAACTCTGGCCTGTTTTTGCATTGTGACGGGGCCACGGGAACCAGGAACCAAAAGCTGAGTGCAACATAGATCATTTACAGAAGATTAGCTCACAATACCCCTGGAAATAAAGAGCTCTAATAGGGCTTGGGGTCAGAAAGCATTCACCTTGGTTACCCTCTAGGGCTTTGGGGTTCGTCCCAGGCATATTCCTTGATTGTTAATTTTCTAAAATCCAGTAAAATCTCTTGTTCTGGTGACTTACTGATGAATTTCTCTACAGGCCTCCCCCCTAGGAGCTTTTGAGAACGTCCACATATCAAAGCTGTTGAATTATACATTCCTTAAATAGAATGTTTCAATTTATTGCTGAGTGCCTTGACAGTTGCCCTATTTATCTGATATTGCTAATCTGACTTAATCTAGCTGAACCAGAAAAGAAAAAAGGCTGCTTGGCGCCACAAAATACGAGAGACCACTCTTCCGTTTCTGACTACAAAGCTGGCTGCTTAATTGTACAAATATTTGTGGGCTTGGCGAAGGTGAGTGCTAATTTGTTGTTTTAGTATAAAGCTGGGAAGGTTAGGAGAGCGCTAAGAAAATAGGACCTAAGTGCACACGATGTGTTAAGTTCTTGGGAGAAGCTGGGGGCTGTTGCAAGTAGTACTGGAAGCAGCGGCTTGAGGAAAATCTGGATGGAAGCATTTCTGGGGTTTATAAGGGACACAGAACAGGCCATGAGAAAAATGGGCAAGAACCCGTTCTGAGGGTAAAAAGGCATTTTTTTTCTTCATATAGATATGCCTTCATTTGTTTGCTCACTGCATTTGATTTTTTACTTTGGAAACGGGTGTAGGGATTATAAGGGAAGGAATGATTTAAGGACTCATAATGCCTCAATGTGGAGAATACTCAACAATGAGAAATAATCAAATAATTAAAAATTGCAAATAGGCCTTTCTTTATGCATCTCTAAAATAGGTCTAGTGTCCCGTTAGGAAGATAAATTAGTTAATGACCAGGAAGCACTTAGAGACCTCAGGTGGAAGCTTTATTGCTCTATTGGATTTATTTGTCTAAATGTTCTGTGTGCTAAGACAGTGCTTCTCAGACTTTAATGTGCACGCAGATCCCAGGAGGTTCTCATTAAAATGGGGGTTCTGATTCAGCAGGTTTGGGGTGTGGCTTACAAGTCTGCATTTCTGACAAGTTCCCTATGAGTTCAGTGCTGCTGAACCACACTTTGAATAGCTAGTGTCTAAAGTCTCTGGTTTTCAAAGCTGGCTGCTCATTGGAACGAGCTGGAGAGCTTTATATAAACTTCTCAAAGGTTGGGCACCTGGCTGGCTCAGTCAATGGTGCATGCAACTCTTGATCTCAGGGTTGTGAGTTCAAGTCCCATGTTGGGTGTAGAGATTCCTTAAAAATATAAATAAAATCTTAAAAAAGAAACCCACTCTCTGAAGGTTCTGATTTAATTATCCAGGGATCTGGCTCAGACATTGGAATTTTTTTAAGCATGTGCCCTGCCCCTCCTGCCCTTCTTCACCAAGTCTAATGTGCAGCCATGTTTGAGAACCACACTAGTCTAAGGGGCCAGCATTCAGGCCCATTCCAGAAGGTTGTTGCAGAGGTTAAATAAGATAATGCAGCCAAGTGCTTAGCCCAGCCTTTGCCATGTATGGTGGTCCCTCAATAAACCTTGACTGTTAAAGGCAGCTTTAGGTGTAACAAGAGACATCACCAAGGCACCGACAACACCAGTGCCCAGAATATCCGTTGTGGCAGATGTCATGATCAACAGCAGGACCGAGGACCTTTGGCCACTATTAGCGGCAAGTCGATACTGCTGTTTGAGCAGAATAAGACAGGAAGGAATGAGGCAGCTGTACAGTCATGTGTCACAGCTTCTGAAGACTCCTGGAACTTGAGAGGGAACCAGAAAACGGTGGCTCGGGCTGTGGAAAAACCGTATGGTGGTTCCTCAATAAACTGAAAACAATTAGCAAATGATCTCACAATTACACCGTTGGGTATATGCCCAAAGGACTTGGAAGCAGGATCCGGAAAAGATATTTGTACACCTGTATTTAGCCTCACAGTAGTCCAAAGGCAGAAACCACTCAAGTGTCCATCAGTGGATGAATGGATACATAAAATGTGGGATAAACACACATTGGAATATTATTTACCTATGAAAAGGAAAGAAATTCTGACAGGTGCTACAACATAGCTGAAACTTGGAGATACTATGCTGAGTGAAATAAGCCAGTCATAAAAAGACAACGACTGTATTTTCCACTTACATGAGGTTTCTGGAGTGGTTGGATTCGTAGGGGCAGAAAGGAGAACAGTGGTTATCAGGGGCTCAGGGGAGGGGGAATGGGGAAATGTTTGATAAGTATAGAGTTCCAGTTTTGCAAGATGAAAAGAGTTCTGGAGGCTGGTTGCCCAACAATGTGAATGTACTAAACATTACTGAGCTAAACCAAACCCTTCAAAATGGTTAAGATGATAAATTTTGTGTGATGTGTGTTTTACCATGATGTAAAAACAGAGTGATAGGAAAAGACCAGTTCTCAGAATGAGTGGAAGAGGAATCAGAAAGATGCCGGCTGTTGTTGGGAGCTGTCCTTTGCCCTAGACTTCTGGGATTGGAGAAGCCCTAGGTCCGCAGGAGGGTACGTGTGAAAGCACCTGGTGCAGACATACCTTGGAGATGCTGCGGGTTTGGTTCCACACTGCTACATGAAGCGAGCATTTCCACAAAGCGAGTCAAACCACTTTTGGTTTCCCAGTGAATACAGAAGTAACATTCACACATACTGTAGTCCATAGAGTGTGCAATAGTATTATGTCTCAAAAACAACGTACATAACTTGGGGCACCTGGGTGGCTCAGTCGATTAAGTGTTTGACTCTTAGTTTTGGCTCAGATCATGATCCCACGGTTCATGATTTCAAGCCCTTCATTGGGCTCCGTGCTGACAGTGTGGGGCATGCTTGGGGTTCTTTCTCTCCCTTTCTTTGCCCTCCCTGGATCACTCTGTCTCTCTCAAAATAAGTAAATAAACTTAAAATTTTTCTTTTACAACAATGTACATACCTTAATTTAAAAATACGCCAATGCTATAAAATTCTAACCATTGTCTGAGCTTTGAATGAGTCCTAATCACTGATCACAGATCACCGTAATAAATCTAACAATAATGAACAAGTCTGAAATATTGCGAGAATTACCAAAATGTGACACAAGAACACAAAGTGAGCAAATGCTGTTACAAAAATGATGCTGATAGATTTGCTCCATGCAGAGTTGTGACCAACCTGCAACTAGTAAAATAACGTGGTGTCTGTGAAGCACAATAAAGGGAAACACAAAGGAACATGGTATACCTGTGTAATGTTTGACTGTTGAAATGATAACTTTATAAATAGAGCAATAACTGAGAGCTTCCTGTGTGCTGAACATTGTACAAATACTCTCTAATCATTATTTATCCTCATTCTATAGGTACAGGTTAGGGTGCAGTACCAGTCCTTTTTTCTGATGAGGAAACTGAGGCTGAGAAAGGGGAAAGCTTTCCAAGAACTGGGATTCAAGCCCAAACTAAAACTCTGCTCTTAACTACCACACTACTCTGTAAATAGTTGTTCAGGGTTTTTTGTTTGTTTGTTTGTTTTGTTTTTTAAATGTTATTTATTTATTTTTTAGAGAGGGAGAGGAAGAGAGAGACAGAGCATGAGTGGGAGAAGAGCAGATAAAGAGGGAGACACACAGAGCCTGATGCAGGGCTTGAACTCACAGACTGTGAGATCATGACCTGAGCTGAAGTCAGAGGCTTAATTGAGCCATACAGGAGCCCCAATAATTATTTGCTTTTTAACTCCAAAGTCTTATATTATATATTCGTTTGAAAATGAGACCTATTCAGCAGCTCCACAAAGAAATACTGGGAGCTAAATTATTATAGGTATTTGAAAACATTGAATACTTTTCTTCAAAGGAAAAATAAAGTATTTGGGTTGAAACAAGAATTTATTGAAAAGCAGGATGCTTGGGTGGCTCAGTTGACTAAGTGATTAACTCTCGATTTTGGCTCAGGTCATGGTCTCATGGTGGTTAGATCGAGCCCCACATCAGACTACGAGCTGAGCTGAGTGTGGAGGGCTTAAGATTCTCTCCTTCCCTGCACTGGGTGTTATGTGGAAACTAATTTGACAATAAACTATTTGTAAAAATAAATAAATAAATAAATAAATAAATAAATAAAAGAAATTCCCGTTAAAAAAAAAAAAGATTCTCTCCTTCCCTCTCTCTTTGCCCCTCCCCTGCTCTCTCTCTCTCTCTCTCTCTCTCAAAAAGATGAATGAATGAATCAGAAGCTGATGACCTTCACTAGAGTTGTTACTATTGAAATGGAGCAAAGGAGAGAAATAGGAGGAATATGTCCAAAAGTGAATAGGTAAAATCTGGGCATGAATTTTAGCATTAGGGACTCAAGAAAAGTCCTTAAATACATGAGCAAGTTAAAAGTTTGGGAGAGGAGAGGAGTTCAAATCAAGATTATAAATAATGGATTCGTGTTGATAATAATTCAACATAGACTTCCTGAGTTTAAGATAAGCCATCGTTTAAAAAAATTTTTTTTATTTTCAATGTTTTTATTTATTTCTGAGAGAGAGAGAGCGTGAGCAGGGGAGGGTCAGAGAGAGAGGGAGATATAGAATCTGTAACAGGCTCTAGGCTCTGAGCTAGCTGTCAGCACAGAGCCTGAAGGGGGCCTGGAACCCACAAAATGTGAGATCATGACCTGAGCCAAAGTCGGACGCTTAACTGACTGAGCCACCCAGGCGCCTCAAAAAATTTCTTTTAAAGTCTGCAAAATTCTTGAATAATAATAACACTGGCCAGTAGGCCTAGAGTGCTTTATAAATTCCCAAACACTGTTATGTATTACCTCGTTGGGTTGTAGGAGTTGGGATTTGAATCTATGATTTATGTCCCCATCTCAGTTCCACATTGACTTCTCCAATGTGCTTCCTGGGCCTCTGTCCTCAGTGGCTGGAGGGTATAAAATGGTCGCATTAATCTGAAAGAAGAGTTTCAGCCACAGGTGAGAAGGGAGTATTTGTCTACAAAAATGCCAGTAGCTCTTATTGAGACCTCTTTAAGTAACTACAAGTTGGTGGCTATTTTTCCTGCGACTTGAATCTTCTCGGAATTGTAACTGCCATATGATGGAGTAGGCAGCTTTATCGGCTCTGCCCTTTACTAGTTAGGTACTTTGTCTTTAAAATGATACAGAGTACTGGTCAATCCCTAATGTGAGTAACAAACTTCTCTGGGGACAGAAGGTCCTGGCTAATGTGGCTGGCAAATAACTAAACTGTTATGAGAGTGATAGATCAAATGACCCTGTCCAGGTCAGGCACATGGGGATATGCTATTAAGTTTTCTTTTTTAAAATAGCTTTATAGAAGTGTAAATTACATACCAGAAAATTCACCAGCTGTAAGCATACCACTCATTGATTTCTAATAAATTCATAGTTTTGTAACCATCACCACATTCCAGGTGGTTGTTTTTTGAATTTTTTTTTAAGTAATCTCTATGCCCAATGTAGGTCTTGAACTCACGGCCCGAAGATCAAGAGTCACATGCTCTTCCAACTGAGCCAGTCAGGTGCCTGCACATTCTAGGTTCTTAACATTTCTATCACCCCCAAATGATTCCTCATGACCATTTCCAGTTAATCCCTGTGCTCACCCCCAGCCCTAGGCAACCATCGGTCTGCTTTCTGTTGGTATCAATTGGCCTCTTCTAGACATTTCATGTAAATGGATTTCACATCTGGCTTCTTCCACTTAGCATGTTTTCTGAGGCCCTTCCATGTTGTAAAAACATCGGTACTTCATTTCTTTCTATTGCTAAATAACATTCCACTGTATGTGTGTGTATATACACATATACACCACACACCCTATATTTGGTTACCCACTCACCATTTGTCATCATTGGACATTTTTTTGGGCTATTACGAATAATGCTACTATCAACAGTTGCACACACATCTTTGTGTGTGCATATGTTTCCATTTTTCTTGCATAGATTCTTAATATTATTGCCATGAGGTATGGAAAGATTGTTGAAGTTCTTAAGAAACTGTCAAACTGCTTCTAGAAAAGCTGTACCAGTTTACGTTTCTACCAGCAATGCAGGAAGTTTGAAGTTTCTCCACACATATCCTTCCCAATAGTTGGCCTTCTTTAATCTTAGGGCCATTCTACATATTGTGTTTTTAATGTGCATTTCTCTAATGAGTAATGATTTTAAGCATATATATATATATATATATATATTTTTTTTTTTATTTGCCATTCAAATGTCTTCTTTGGTGAAATGTCTATCAAATCCTTTACCTGTTTTATAATTGAGTTGTCTTCTTCTTATTAAATTGTCATAATTCTTTATATATTCTGAATAAGGTTCTTTATTAAATATACGGTGTGCAAATATTGTCTCCCAGGCTATAGCTTGTCTTTTCATTGTCTTAGTGATATCTTCTTATTTTTAAAAAAAAATTTTAGTGATATCTTCTGAAGCACAAAAGTTTCTAAGTTTGATAAAGTCCGACTTATCAGTTTTTCCTTTTAAGGATCATGTTTTTACATAGTAGATAAGAATTCTTTGCCCAATCTAAGATTGCAAAGATTTTCTGTATTTTCTTTTAGAAGTTTTATTGTTTCACTTTTGTGCTTAAGCCTATAATCCATGTTTGTGGGAGAAGGGTTTAAATTCACTTTTTTGCATGTGTATGTATGTGTGTGTGTTTTGTGGTTTTTGTTTGTTTTAGTTTTACTACCCTTACCTATGGAATAAAGAAGCACACCTTTGTGTATAGGAATTACATGGAATCTAATATCTTGTCAATGTATTTTGGGGGTCAAGCATAAAAGAATCCCTAAAATTTGAGTTGTGGAAAGTGAGCATGTTTTTGGTGGGGAACGTAGTATCTTTGTGTGCCTTGGGTGTAAGTGCCAAGGAGGAGAGTCCACAGCCCGGCTATGCGGCAAGCATATCGTTTTCCAGGCCAGTGGCTCAGAATGTGCTAGAAGCAGTAGCAAGTAGAACTGGCCATCTGGTTTCAGCCTAAAAATGAAAAGTGGCAATTGAAATGCACTGTCTATACGCACTAGGCATCACCCAGTATATCTGCTTGGTCAATAAATAAAAATCAATGATAAATTCCATTTCTTCTCACAAGGATATGTTCATTTGATCACAGAGGTGGCTTGGTGGGAAGGAATAGGAGGACCAGGTGATAAGCTAGGATGAACTAGGGCGCCTGGGTGGCTCAACTGGTTAAGTATCTGACTCTTGATTTCAGCTCAGGTTATGATCTCACAGTTGTGAGGCTGAGCCCCGCGTCGGGCTCCCCACTGACAGCACAGAGCCTGCTTAGGATTCCTTCTCTCCCTCACTTCTGCCCCTCTCCCACTTGCTTGCACTCTCTCTCTCTCAAAGAAATAAACATTTTTTAAAAACCCAGGATAAACTATGCTTAGGAGACAAAGTTATTTTGATCTATCAGGGAAATTGAGGATTTTGTGTCAGATCTAGAGAAAAATAGACAATTTCAAGAACATAGGGCTCTTCCAAAATACTCCCCCTTCCCCAGACATCAACCACGATAAACCATGCTGTAGCTATTTGATTCCCAGACTCTCTCAAACTAGAGTTTTCATATTCTTCCCAACTATAACAGGAACACCCATAAACAACCACCACAGGACTAAGAAATAACATCTTAATGAAAGATAAACAAATAGTGATGAGGAGGAGGGAGACAGAGGAGAGGTAACGTGCTTGGAGGCTGGCTCCGTGCACACAGAACAGGAATAGAAGGATTTGCCCATCTGGGCCCAAGGGACTGTGGCAATGTTTCTGTGCTTCTCAGAGGGCAGAGCCAAGTCAGTGCAGGACTAAGAATGGATCCTGTCAATTAATGTTTTAATTAAGTAATTTTAATTACAAAATCATTCATTAATATATAATCCTTCAAAGAAACATTATTGCCAATAAAAGTAAAAATGTCCTTTGTACCATCTTCCATAACTTTCAGAGACACCCCTTCCCTCTTTTCAGAGATAATTGTTTGTTGTGATACTTTTCAGAGCTTCTCACCACCTTTACATGCATGCACAAGTTCCCACAAAGTATCTAAGTGCTTTTTTCTTAAGTTTTTTTTTTAATGTTTATTTTTGAGAGACAGAGACAGAGTGTGAGTGCAGGAGAGGCAGAGAGAGAGGGAGATACAGAATCTGAAACAGGCTCCAGGCCGTGACCTGTCAGCACAGAGCCTGACATGGGGCTTGAACAGCAAGATCACGACCTGAGCCAAAGTCGGACACTTAACCTACTGAGCCACCCAGGTGCTCCAAGTGTTTGAGGGTTTTTTTTTTTACATATGCCAGAGGACTCATTTTACATCTTGCTTTTCATTCATTTAATTTTTCTGTTATTTATATATTCACATTTGTTTTACATTATATAATGATATTTCTTAGCGATCTTTCCACATCAGGACACAGAGAACACCCCATTCTATTGCTCTACGTGTGGTACTTTGAAATGGTTAATGCATCCCCTGAAGCTAGACTACATGCACTCAAATTTCATCTCTGTCCCAGTTGAATCATCTTGAAAAAGTTATTAGCTCTTCTGTGCCTCAGTTTCTGCATCACTAAAATGGAACTAGCATAGTACCTATTTGCTATTCAAAAGTTCATACATGAAAAGCACTAAGAATAGAGTCTGGTAACAGTACGTTAGCCCAGAAATGTTATCTGTTGTTATTCAATTAATGGCTATGTGTTATGTCTACACTACAGTTGTTTCCCTACCCGCGTACATTTAGATTGTCAATAATTTTTGCTACTATCAATAATGAATGCGTACTTCAATGACTGTCCCTGAATCTGCTTCCTTATGTATCCATGTGTTTCTGTAGGGATGCAGAAAGCACAATTCCACAGACTTAGGGATTACACATGTCAGACGTAGCAGTAATGCCAAATTTGTCTCCAGTTTGTACTTCTGTCCACAAGTGAGAGCACCCATTTCTCTGCACTCTTGCTGTCGAATGGTGTTTTAAATATTCATCCCACCGAAGAACATGAAATCATTTGGTTTTAATGTCTTTTTTTAATTTTAATTTTTTAATTTTAATTCCAATATGCTTTAATTTGAATTTCTGAAATGACTAATGGAAATAAAGCATTTTCATAGGTTTATGGGTCATTGAGGTTTCCTCCAAGGTGAATTCCCTACTTGTAATCTTTGGCTATTTTTATATTGAGTTCTTTAGTTTGTAGAGCTTCTTTCTAAGTTCTTCATGCGAATACTTGGTTTGTTATATGCTGCAAATACATTTCTCCTGGTCTAGGTATTCATTTATTAAAGTACTCCAAAGAAACTTTAACCCACCCTCAACTAGTCCTTTAATCTAGTGGGGTCCCCAGAGAATTAAACCATGAAGAAGAAGCCACGATGGCCATGCTCATACCACAGCACTAAGAAAGGTTGAAAGATGATGGGTGGAAAAAAAAAAAAAAAAAGAAAGATGATGGGTGACCCAAGTGCTGTGGACACAATTCAGAAAAGAATGTGTATCCCAGACCACGTTTAGCCTCCCCTGGTACAGATGGAAGTGGTGCTAAGAGCCTTTGAATTTTGTGAATCAGATCACTTTTATGCCCTGAGCTCTAAGATGGCTCCAGGTAAGAAGGTGGTGACCTGTGAGGCCTTGGGATGAAGGACAATAGCGCTGGCACAATAGATGGGAGAGCTCGGGAATGAGAATAAACTGCCATAGCTTCTTCTGGGACCTTGTTACTCAAAGCAGCAGCACCAGCAGCACTAGGAGCTGGTTACAAATGCAGAATCTTGGCCCCTACCCCAGACCCATGGAATCAGAGTCTGCCTTTCCATAGGATTCCCAGGTGATTCATGTGCACATTACCGCTTAAACACTTGCTCTGAGCCTGTTTCAGCGGGCCAGAACGGTCAGTTTGGTGGAGACAGTTTAATTTGCCATCTGTTATGAGTTAACTTGTGGCCCCTCAGAATTCACATGCTGAAGTCTTAACCCCCATGACATCAGAATGTGACCTTATTTGGAAATAGGACTGTTTCAGATAGAGTTAGTTACCATGAGGTCCTAATGGAGCAAGATGAGCCCCTGACCCAATGTGAGGGGAGTCCTTATCAAGGGGGGCATTTGGACACAGACTCACGCAGGAGAGCACCATGTGAGGGTGAAGGCAGAGATCAGGGTGATGAAGCCAAGGGACACCATTGATTGCCAGCAAAGCACCAGAATCCGGGAGAGGGGCCTGGAACAGATTCTCCCTCCCAGCCCCAGAAGGACCCAACCCCCACCAACACTCCTTCTCTAGCCTCCAGAACTGTCCAATGACAAAGTTCTGTTGGATAGGCCACCGGTTTGTGCCACTTGTTAGGGAAGCCCCAGGAACAAGATGCCACCTCCCTCTCAGGCTCTCGTGGTCCTTCCATCAGCACCTTCTGCAAGTTCTTCCCTTTTCATAGGGTCAAGTGACACCTCCAAAGGCTTTCAGCAGTTGACACTCTTGTACGCACTCACACTGAGGAGCACATTTAGCTTTCCGTGCCTTTAAATAGAAGTGGGAAGCGGTTGGGTACAGCGCAAGGCTGGCTGATGAAACAAACCCATTAGCTTTGCCTATGTGTTTCTGCTCAAGTGTTTTAACTAATGGGCTGTCTAGAGGCCGTCTGCCCTGGTGAAATTAAAAGAAAAAATGTATTTGAAATGTATCCATTTCTTATCACTCATTAGTGACTCAGAGCAGTTAAGTCCACAATTCACAGCCTGGTTAAACAGAGTCTGCGGCCTTTATCGAAAGCATGGAGTAGAAAAATCACCGTCTTCAGATCGGCTAGTTACTTCCTGAAATGGATAGAACCTGGGAGACAAAGTACTTTGGACACTGACTGCCACTCCCATAGGTTTATCTCTATACATTAGTTTATAAACTTTTATTTGCCCTATATATTCTTTCAAGATGATGCCTGATTCTTTTCAGACAGGCTCTTTTTTTTCTAATATTGCTAATGTTTATTGAGTAAAGATGCTAAGCTCAGAGCTCATACTTGACACATGGATTGTCACACTTGATCCTCAGTACATCCATCTGGAATAGGTGATGTGGTTATCCAATTGCATAGCCGAAGACATGGAGGCACAGAGAGGTCAGCTCGGTTGCCCATACACAGCTAATAAGGTGTGAGGTGTAATCTCGCCAGTCACCTCCAATGCGACATACACAGTAACTTCTCTACGACACACATGATTACACAGTATTCCAAAGGGGTCTTTGTCACTGGCACTGCATAGCCATGGTGGAGTGTGGCAAGGTGGGTAATAGAGGGTAAAAGAAATGGGATGATGAGATCTTGCTCTGGAGATAGCCAGATGCAAAGGCTAACCCAAACTGAAAAGATCAAATCCATTCTGTGGAATTCAAGCCCAAAGTGCCTCCATAAAGATAGACAATATAGTCCAGTTCAGAGTTTTCAAATTCTATCTTGCATTAGAATCACCTAGGAGAGAGTATTAAAATATACACCACTAGATTCTACGCCTAGAGGTTCTAATTCAGTAGGACTTGGGTATGCCTGAGAATTTGCCTTTGTTATAAATTCTCAGATGATGCTGACTCTGTGTCTGGGGATTGTACTCTGAGAATCACTGGGCTAATAGTCAAAAGCAGTTTCTGAAGTCACAGGGGGCTAAACTCAGTCCCAACCTGCCATGGACCAGCTGTATGGCCTTGGGCAAGGGTTCAATCTCCTCCGCACTTCTGTTTTCTCCAGTACAAAATGGGCTAAAGATTGTACCTTATCTCTTACAGTTGTTATCAGGCATGAACAAGGTAATGCATATTTTAAAAATTAGCAGAAGACCTGATACTTATTAAGTGTTCAACGAATGCTAGCTGCCATGACCATCACGACTACCATCAACACACTTTTTATTCCTGTACAAGTGATTTCTTCTTATACCTCTATTCTTTGACCTCTTTGTATTTCTATGTGAAAAAGTTGAGCCTGGGTGGCTCAGTCAGTTGAGCATCCAGCTTCAGCTCAGGTCATGATCTCATGGTTAATGAGTTTGAGCCCCATGTCAGGCTTGGTGCTGAGAGCTCAGAGCCTGGAGACTGCTTCAGAGTCTGTGCCTCCCTCTTTCTCTCTCAAGAATGAATAAAAACATTTTAAAAAAGTTAAAAAAAAGTTTACAAGGCTAAAAAAACACCGGATCTTCATGATAGTTTTATGTCATAGGCTTGTTGTGAGGATGAAATTACTTACTCTACAAAGTATTTAGCACCGTGCCTCAAACCAGAGTTCACTGTTATTAATTCTTCTTCCTGCTAACAAACATACATAGTACTAACTGTTCTATATTCATTATGTCATGTAATCCTCACAGTAACCCTTCAGAGTGGAAAATGTTAGGATAATCTTATACATGAGGAA
Organism: Hyaena hyaena; assembly: GCF_003009895.1. Classification (NCBI taxonomy): domain Eukaryota; kingdom Metazoa; phylum Chordata; class Mammalia; order Carnivora; family Hyaenidae; genus Hyaena; species Hyaena hyaena. Next base: position 790,430 of record NW_024081396.1, read on the forward strand.
ACTATAGCATTAGAGGCTATGTCACTTGCTCAAGACCACTCGGTGATTGAGCTGAGATGTAAACACAGATCCATTTGCCCCAGTTAACACTGCCCCTTTATATGATGCCACACTCCTGCTCAACTTCAGAATGGAACAAGCTCTCCTGGATTGGGCAGTGCAAGTGTTAAGAGAGAAGAAAAGTTTGTTTATTTATTTATTTAGCGACCATTAGCAGTGTTGAGGAGGCAGAGAGAGAGAATACCAAGCAGGCTCCGCACTGCCAAGTGTGGGGCCCAAAGCGGGGCTTGAACTCACAAACTGTGAGATCATGACCTGAGCTGAAATCAAGAGTCAAATGCTTAACTGACCAAGCCACCTGGTGCCCCAGGAGCAAAAGATTTTGATTTAGAAATGTAGGTTTAGAAAACTAGTTTCACTTATCAGTCCATGAAACAAATCAAAGCTTGTTGTCATGATAAACCCCTGCACTTTTTAGACAATCAAGGTGACATGCGGCTTGTAAAAATTCACTCAGAAGGAAAATGGAACAGCCATGAGCTAGGTTCATACGTATTTTCCGCATCACCACCTAAAATGCATTCATCTTACCCCAGGCTCTACCCCTTGTTCCCTTGCTGGGTCATCCTCTATCCACATAGCCAGACATGGGAACGTGTTAATAATAGTTATAATAATTTGAAACTGGCATATGCGATGTTACAATGTTTGACTCAGATTTCCCTGAAGGAAGAGGTACGTAAGGATAATCTAGGCTCCGGCTTCGAATACACCCGAGTTAACTAGAAGATGAAAATTATATTTCTTTCCATAATTAGGGAGGCAGTCCCCAAAGATGTTTATTATGTTAAAGTGGTACCCAGTGTCAAAGCGTTCATAGGTAGCTCTCAAGGTTACAGAGGAGGGAGCCACAGGCTTGACCTAGGAGTGGAATGCCTTCCAACTGATGCATGTGGTTAATGTTTGTGCGGAGGAGAAGCCTCCAGCAGTAGAAGCTCAAATTTCTATTTACCTGGAGGCAAAAAGTAATCATAAACAGGTGCTCTTGAATGTTCAACCACGCTGTCTGACTTCTCAACCAAATACCTCCTCAACTACCCCGGGTTCCGCTGAGGACAAGGCGATTTTAATTCACGGCTCTGTTATCTCTGGCTCCTTTAAAAAATATAAAATAAAATCTTTTAGGCTAACAGAACATGTGTACCCAACGTGGTTGTAGCCAGAAGTGATCCCATAGCCCTGGCCTGTGACCAGTGTGCCTGGGAGGATTTATTTTAAGCTATTCTTATCTGAATTCGTCTGGCTGCGCCAGCATGGGAGCTAATTCTCTGACAATAAGCCTGCTGGGGTGTGTTTGGGTCTCTGTTTGTTTGTTTTGATGTGTACAAAGACTGCAAAATGGATAGCGGCATCACACTCCGCTCTAAATGAGAGCGCAGGCTGGCGCGGCGGGGGAGGTTGACGATGTTGGGAATCTGGGTAGCGAACAAACAGGCACTTGAGGGAAAATGTAGGTAGGCGCATTCTCTCCCTGCAGGGACACCCAGAAGCGCGGGGTCTCTTGAGTTGAATAGGACGACCGAGCATTCAGAAATACCAGCCTGACAAGATGGCTGGGAGGAGACACCCCAAAGTCCCTGTGCAAGCAGGGAAGCAAGCAGAAACAAACGCCGGCCTCTGAGCTGGAGTCGCTTGTAGGAGCCGCTGACTCAGTTGCTTATACACCATTCCCAACTCCAGCAGAGGGGTCCCCTGGCTCACAACCTTCCACTGTCACCCAGTCCCAGGGGCTGATGGTGATGAAACCTGCTTTCAGTTTCTTAACCTCTCTGTTCCAAACACTCCAATCTCTGCCCCACTTCACCTCAGCCCCAAACCTTAAAATGGCGCCTCTCACGACTGCCCCACGGGCTAGACTTCACGTTCTGCCCAGCTCCTGCCACCGGTTGTCCGCTGAGCAGAGTTTACTTTTATTTTCCCACTCCCTCACCGCCGCTCTGACGGAAGCTCTCCCCCCCAGCCTAGACTTGCTTGCCTCCCTGGTCAGTTCCATACCCATCTTCTTGGAACGGCTGCCGTCTGTCCCAGCTTAGGAGGTACAGATACTGGTCCCGGGCTGACAGAGTCCACCACAGGGTCATGCCATTTGGCCGCGGGTGGGCCGTGGGCCCCTACCGACATATTCGTATTGGTCTTGAATCTACTGTGCCAACTCCCCACGGTGCTTTGTTCCAAGCTTTCTGTCTCTCTCATACTCCCGCTCCAGCCCCTGGCTCTTCATTAGAGAGAAATAACATGACTACTTAGTCCATCCCGAAGACCTGAGGGCACACAATATAAGAATGCATAGTCTCTCTCCTCCTTACCTCGAAATCACTCTACCCTCAGCATCCCTTTGCCCTTATTTCAGAGGAAGAGAGATTTTCCTTATTTGCCAAGACTCATTCAACCTTACTCTATGAATGGATCCTACTCCTTACAGCGTCAGCTATTATTTATCTCATCGCCCACATCTCTTTCTGTTAGGCCAAACTCTTGTTGATTCCTATACATGTTTAGATCTTCCATATATTTAAAAAAGAAAATCTTGGGGAGCCTCAGTGGCTCAGTTGGTTGAGCATTCAACTTCAGCTCACGTCATGATCTCATGGTTCATGGATTTGAGCCCCGCGTCGGGCTCTGTGCTGACAGCTCAGAGCCTGGAGCCTGCTTCAGATTCTGTGTCTCCCTCCCTCTCTGCCCCCTCCACTCGTGCTCTGTCTCTCTCTGTCTCTCAAAAATAAAGAAGCAGACATAAAAAAATATTTGTTTTGAAAAAAGAAACTCTTTCCTTGACCCTATCACTATCTTAAATAACCAACTTTCTCTGGTCCTTTGAGATATCTCAACACATACCTACTCTCTTTTTATTTTTTCTCTTTTGCATTTGGATTCTATTTCTCTCCTAACAAAAACCATTTGCTCAAAGATTACCAGTGAAAATGACAAACCCAATGGCTACTGCTCACCTGGTTTTTGGGATGCTTTACCATCTTGGTTTTTCTGTCTTTTGAACAGGTTCCTCTTCTATTTTCTAAACTTTCAAGGCGGTTTCACTCAAGGCTTTACCCTCAGTTCTTCTCCCTTTTCTCTCCATGCTGTCAACAGTCTTATCTACTTTCCTGGTTCCAGATGCCATCCCTGTGCAGAGAGCTCTCCAAATAAGCTCTGACTTGTCTTCCAAGCCCCACCTTACAAATCCAACTTTCTAAAAATGTTTATTTATTTGTTTGTTTATTTATTTTAATTTTATTTATTTATTTTTGGGGGGGGAGAGAGCACATGAGAGAGGGGCAGAGAGAGAGACAGCAAGAGAGAGAATCCCAAGCAGGCTCTGTATCTGTCAATGCAGAGCCCGATGTGGGGCTTGAACTCAGGAACCGTGAGATCATGACCTGAGCAGAAACCATGAGTCGGATGTTTAACTGACTGAGCAGGCACCCCTATTTATTTTTGAGAGAGAGAGAGAGTACACACAACAGCAGGGGAGGGGCACAGAGAGGGAGACAAAGGCTCTGAAATAGGATCCATGCTGAGAGCACAGAGCCTGATGTGGGGCTCGAACGCATGAACCTCGACATCATGATTTGAGCTGAAGTCCGATGCTTACGCTTAAGCAACTGAGCCACCCAAGCACCCCCAAATCCAACTTTCAAGTGGAGCTTGGAGGAATAACACTAGCAATAATAATGACTACAATGTAATCAGCCCCTTTTCTGTTCCGGACACAGTACTAAATTGTTTGTTTAAATTGTCTTATTTCATTTCGTCCACAACTCTGCATGTAGATAATATTGTACACTCCTTACAGCTGAGAATGTCAAGGCTAAGAGAAGTTAAATAGCTTGCTCAAGACCATGTATTTCATGGCACAGTCCTGGTATTTGGACCCTGATCCTGGAAAAGCAATTGGGTTAAAAGTTAGGGGAATAGAAATCTCGTCCTGATTTTGACCTTAACTGGGTCTGTGTTGTGAATATATCACTTAGTCTCACTGAGCCACCATTCTCTTATCTGTAAAACGAGAGCTAAAGATGCCACCAGTGTCACCCAATACTAAATCCCCAGATTTTTATAATTCTAAGATTGTACTGTGTATCTTTGTCACCTCGAATTCAACAAGATTAAAACAGTTACTTGATTACATGTGTTCAGATCTATTGTACTCCATTTGGGCTTAATTAGTTCACAATTATGGACAAGTGCCTCTAGAAAGTTTTCTTGCTTTGCTAGGTGTCAGATTTGCTGTGCCAAGGCTATTATTGTAATAGAAATAGGAAAAAAAAAATCGGTTGTCTTTTTTTTTTTTTTAACAGGATGATCACTTCTCCAACCATCTGCAAATAGTGAGTCTGGCATTCTAAATAAGGTGTTTGAAAGTGGTTCATTAGGGCTTTATAAAATGTTCTTTATGATGATGGATGTTACCTAGACCTTTTGTGGTGATCCTCTAATAATATATACAAATATTGAATCTTTATATTATACACCTGAAACTAATAGAATGAATGTGTCAATTATAGTTAAATAAAACAACTGAACAAAATGAAATGTCATTTAAAAAAAAATATAATGGTTTAAAAAATTTTTACCTTTAAGTCATTCTGTCAGATGCCCTGGAAGATAAAGTGATCCTTAAAAAATACATCAGATCATGCAGAACAAATCATTTCATAGCCAGTCAGGACCTGCTAAATCAAGTGTTTGTGATTTTTAATAATGTCTTCCTTCTTCTCATCATAAAAGTAATACAAACTTAGTTTAAAATGTGTAGAAATCACAGATAAGAAAAAGAAATCATTCATAAACCTATATCCCAACGACATCAACTATGAACATTTTTGTGTGTGATTTTCCAGTCTTTTTTCCCCTGAAACATACTTTTTAAAAAAGTGAGATCATACTCTTTTTTCTTTAATGTTTTATTTATTTCTAGGAGAGAGAGAGAGAGAGACAGGGTGAGCAGGGGAGGGTCAGAGAGAAAGGGAGTCACAGAATCTGAAGACAGGCTCCAGGCTCTGAGCTGGCAGTCAGCACAGAGCCCGACGCGGGGCTCGAACCCACGAACCGCGAGATCATGACCTAAGCGAAAGTCGGACGCTTAACCCGACTAAGCCACCCAGGCGCCCCAGTGAGATCCTACTCTTAAGTACTGTTTTTTATTGGATTTTATTTATTTATTTATTCATTCATTCATTTATTTATATTTTTTTAATATTTATTTTTGGTAGAGAGAGATTTATTTTGGTAGAGAGAAAGCATGAGCAGGGGTAGAGTCAGAGAGAGGGGGAGACACAGAATCCAAAGCAGGCCCCAGGTTCTGAGCTGTCAGCCCAGAGCCCGATGTGGGGCTCGAATTCAGGAACCATGAGATCATGACCTGAGCAGAAGTTGGAAGTTTAATGGACTGAGCCACCCAGGTGCCCCTTAATTGGATTTTTAATTTTAAAATATGTCTTAAACATCTTTCTACAGTATCATGCATTTTGTTTCTTCAGCCTCTCTCTTAAATGGATGCACAATAATGTGGAGTTGGGATGGACTTAGTCTATTTAACCAATCTCTTAATATTGACTACCTATGCTATTCCACATTTTATTCTTCAAAACAATGCTCATTGAAAGCCCTGGAAATAAGCTTTCACATAAATCATTGAATATTTTGGATCAATTCCTAAACATAGAAGTGGAATGTCAAAGAGTTTGCAAGTTTTAAAATTCTTTGGTATCATTTCTACCAAACTGTTTCCAAAAAATTGGGCTAAGGCATACTCTGCTACCAGGATAGAGTTTTCCTGCTTCCTTCCACTTTCACCAGTGCTTCATATTATTATATGTTTCATTTTTTACCAAATCAGATGTTTTAATTTGTATTGAATAAAACTGGTACCAAATATTTTGTCCAAATTTATACTATATTACTTTTTTTAGTGTATTCTTCATAGCAAGATAAACAGCTCAGGAAAAGATCAAAGCAACCTCAAAGAGTCAGCAAAACTGTTATGGATATGGAGTAAATTTATTTCTTGAAGCAGTGGATGTAAAAATAATGTGCTGGGGCTTGTATAAAATTGAAGTCAGGAATAGACCAAAAATAAAACAAAACAAAAATCCTGATTAAAAAAAAAAAAACATGCACACACCAAAATCCAAACCAGAAACCAGAAAAAAATATGTTGATCACTAGAGAAATTACTCCTCTTGGGGAAAAATATTTCCTCTTGATTCTATGTGACACAGAAAGGCAGTCACACTGTATAAGATAATTGTTAATAGCGATTAGCCTTCAATACAGGGCAAGAACAGGTCCACACATTCTGCTAGAATAAAACATTTCCTAAATTGTCACAAGGCTTTGCAAAGAGACTCTCATGTGTTTCAACAAAACTCTTGGATTCATCAGTGGGAAAAAAAAATTCAGCAGCCCAGTTAATAAAATGAGCATCTCATCAATCATTTAGTTCTAAGGAACCAAAAGGTTTATACCTTGATAATCTTAGCCTTCACTAAGAAGGAGACAGAATAATGGTGTTTAAAATGTTCCTAAGACACACTGTGTGGCCTCTCCTGGGAAATTAAATGTCCAGAGCCTCAGTTTCCACTCCAGTGAAATAAGGATGATTATGTTACCTTGCTTTCCTCACAGAACTTTCACAAGATGAGAAATATGAAAAAGATCTTTCTGAACAGTTGGGATTGAAGACTGTAAAGTTAAATATGGTGGGATATGGTGGGATATTGAAGTCCTTAAATCCCACATGACTAACTTAAAAAAAAATATTCACAGCATTTCCCAGGCCCAGAACATCAGTCACATTTTAAGATTTCAAAGTCTGGAAGGGCTCCAACATCTATTTTTGCAAAATATTTTAATAACTACCAAGATCCAATCAGCTGAAGTCTTTGTGCTGTCCGGAAAGCCTGACTTTCTTAATCTTGCCTTGGCAAGCACACATCGCAACTTGAAAAGTGTGTTGGCTCAACCCCAACCAGACCCCATCCCCAGAGTATTAGTATGTCCTACCTTCTTCCAGGTGCTTGGCCTTAAACTCCAGAGTCCCTTGCTGTTTATCACTTTTATCTCCTCCCACTCTATCAACTTAACTAAGAAGAAGAATCCTTTAATGATGATATATATATATATATATATATATATATATAATTCTTAAAAAGTCTCATCAAAACTATAAAACTAGCCATGTAATCCCCCCAAAACTCAATGTTAAAATAAACTTATCATTGAATAGGTGACTGAGTATCTTGAGGTGCTATATTTTTATTTTGAATGATAATTTAATATAGGACCTACTTACTATATTATGAGAAACTCCATTATGAGTTTCTTCTCACATATTCAAATTAAATAATTGATGCTGGAATTACACACTGGCTGATTGAAACTGGTTAGCTTTTTCTCATCAGTTGTCAGCTTTTCCTATCAATGGTCCAATCTCCTGTTTACCTCAAGGACCTTAGCAAGTACATATTAGCATGCCAGAAAAGCTACCTTCAATAACTTCTGAGTAGCTGATACCTCTTTGGTGAATAGCTGTAGTGGCAAAATGCTGCCTGTGTCTCCTTGGTTTATTGGAAGATGAGAAAGAAGCCCAATTAATTTATTTATCCAGTATTTATCCAGTTGTCAGGTACTATTCTAGCCACTGGAGTATGGTGTCAGTACAAATATACAGGGTCCTCATTATCATGGCCCTTACTTTCTAGGAAAGAACATTTATTATAAACAATTTAAGATCACTGTATGATGCCACCAAGTGATGATTGCTGTGATGGTTAATTGTTATGGGTGCCCAGTTGTATGGTCAAATACTAGCCTCGATGTTGATATTTTATGTTTTAAATTTTAACCCTTAAAACCAGTTGATTTTTCTAAAAAAATACTTTAATGTTTATTTATTTTTAAGCGAGAGAGCGTGAGCAGGGGAGGAGCAGAAAGAGAGAGACACAGAATCTGAAGCAGGCTCCAGGCTCTGAGCTGTCAGCACAGAGTCTGACATGGGGGTCGAACTCAGGTACCACGAGATCATGACCTGAGCCGAAGTTGGACGCTCAACCGACTGAGCCACCCAAGTGCCCCCAAACCAGTTGATTTTAAGTAAAGGAGATTAAATTTTTAATGTAGTTGGGATTCATTCAATCACTTGAAGTCCCTGAAGACCAAAAGCTGAGGTTACCCTGAGAAAAAGAAATTCATCCTCAAGACTATGACAGGAAATCCTGCCTCATTTTCCAGCCTGCGGCCCCGCCCTACAGACTGCAGACTCTCCAACCTCTACAATTGCATGAACAACCTCCTCAAAATAAATCTCTATGTTTATATGTAGGGGGCTCCTATCGGTTCTGTTTCTTTGGAGAACCCTAATGGACACACGTGCTCTGAAGGGAATGAAACAGGTGGAATGCAGAGACCATGTGGGAATGAAAGAGGGATACAGGTTGGAGAGGTTGTCAAGAAAAGGCTTCTTGGGGAAATGGCACTTCAGTGCAAGCCTGCCTCAAGTGAGGGGGTGAGCCAGGCAAAGACAGGACCTTCCAGGTTCAAGGAACATTAAGTGCAGTGGTGTTGAAGTGCAACAAACCTCACCTATGTTTGAAGAACAGCAAGAAAGTGAGGCTGGCTAGAACACAGTAAGTGGGAGAACACAGTGAGTGATGGCCGAGCAGGAAGACCAGTTAAAAGTTGTTCTAGGACAGCTGTGATGGTGGCATGGATGAGTGTGGAAGGAAAGATGTTGAGAAGTTTTGAAGGGAGAGGTGATATCACCTTAAGCTTTTCTCTTTAATATGGCATGTGATAACAAGAGACTCAAGGATGATACCCAAGTTTTTAACCTAAGCATCTCAACCAAAATGGTGCCATTGAAAAGATGGAGAAGCCTACAACTAGATAAGTTTTGGAGGGTTAAGGGAAATCAAGAATTCTTTGTGGTCATGACTCTTTTGAGAGACTATTAGACATCCAAATGGAGATGTGATGTAGGTGACTGGTTATCCTGGAGAGCTGCCCAACTCAAAGTCTTTTTGTGAGCTTAAATCACGCAACTTCATTTTGCTTTCTGGACATCAGCTATCCATCAGTGATCAGCAAGTTGGTATACTGACTGTCCACTGCTCTCAACAGACTCAATCTAACAGCATGCTGATTTAAAGATGGCTGCTCTCCTTGTTAGCCATTCAATTACTGAAACAAGTAGTTTAGGACAGTGACAAATTATAATTTTTTTTTTTTTTTTGCCAAGGCCAATGGTTTTGGGTTTTTCACATAGCTTTTCAATATGATACAAGCTTTTGATAAGTGCAATGGTTAAGGAAACAGTACACAGCAAAAAAGGAAGAGACAGTATCTATTGTTTTGTCAATCACTGGTAGATACAGGTAATATATGCATACCCGCATCTAAGCAGGTAGTTCTGCAGTCTCCACGAAGAGACATCAGACCCAGATTCTAGGGGATTGTGGTTATAACTGATCCAAAGAGATAAACTGCTGAGGTGCTATCCAAACATTAGTTTCAGCCACAGACTGGAACCAGCTTTACTTGAGCAATAACTTCCTTCACAAATGGTAATCGCAAGAAAATTCCCAGTAAAGCAACCTGCCTACCAAACTGACAGAGCGTTCGGAGAAAAAAGTTGAGCTTTAATCTAAAATGTCACCATAAATGGTCCTTTATGTTCTTGGGAAGCAGGCCCCGTGTCGAGCCTTTCTGTTTCTTTCAAGCCTGCTCGGAACAAAGGACCATAATCTGAGCCCGTCGCATGAACTCCAGCCAATTCTATCACACTTTGCAGGAGTCCAGATCCACTCTCACTGTTGACGCCTTTGGAGCCACAGAGTGACAGTCAGCCCGGCTGTTATGGATACCCAACACATGGCAGACCTGCAAATAAATGTTATGAAAAAGGCCACAGGGCCATAATGGAGTTGTTATTAGAGCCGAGCTGAGTACTGCAAAATGACTGAACATCCACTATCCAGAGAGGAACAGAAATTTCAGACACTGTTTTGGGGGTGGACGACGGATGGAGCCGGCTGGTTCCAATATCCATTTCTGTGCCAGACACACAGAAGCTGAAAAAGCAGAATGTATAGTCAAATGCCTTTAAAAACAATCCAGACTATGGGCGAGTCTGGTTTCCAACCGGTAAAGGGGAAAGAAGAAATGGTTTGGAATGCTTTTCTGTTGGGTCCATCTTTCTTAGAAGGAATGGAAGACTTACTTTCCAGTAAGGGAGGCATGTTGTCTCAGCTGCTCTGACACAGAGAGAGGAAGGAATCATATGTGCCCAAAACTTTAGGGCTCATATTCTGCAACAAATGATCGCTATTCCTCTATTCTATTCTTTCTTAGTAAGTTAATTTTGAAAAGACTGTGCGGGCTCAAGTTTTTCTTTAACATTGATGAGGCTCTATCAAATGGTGCAAAATGTCTTCGACCAAAACATCGAGGGTACTCTTCATAAGAGCTTTTTGAACTCTGTGCAACTTGCACTTGGGGTGCAGACGGGTCCTTCTGCTCTTATTGGGAATTCAAGATCCAGTTTTCAGAATAAACGAAAGCCACATTCATGGTCACCGCACACTTTGCTAAATGTCTATCCAAATGCCTAACTGACCCAAAAGTTTTGAAAAGTTAATTTGCTGACCCTTCCTCTGGTGTGAGCTTTAACTCCGTCACCTTGACATCACACTGACTCCCCAGGAAGCAGTGTAAAGAAGAGTGAAAATGTGTCAACAGGCAGTGTGGTGGGTGACTGTGCTACTCCGCAGGCATTAAACTTTTATGGATGTGTTTATGTATTATACATGTACAAGTCAGCAAGTCGGTATTAGAAATAATCTGCAGAAGCAATGAATTAATGCTGTATTATTAATATTTGTTTACATGTTCAACAAATGGCCCCACGTTTGTGGCCCCAATCCCCCTCATCATGAGCCACCAAACACCACTGTGCCCTGGTGTTCAACCCTCACCAGGCAGAGGCTGTGATGTGCCCTTTCGAGCTCAATTTGCATAAAGATTCTCAGCCTTCTAAATTATCTTTGTTTCTGTGTGGAATTGTAAAGGTTGAATAGTGAGGGCTTAAAGAACCCTCTTAAATAATTAACTGGAGTAAACAAAGTAACATCTTGAAGAGTGAGTTTTTGTCCCTCCCCTTGGGGGAAAAATAGCAAATTTCTTAAGATAATAAATTAGATAGAAAGGGCCAGACGTTCTTAGAGAGTGGGAGAAGAGGGTTGAAGGAGCCGCACAGGTTTTTGGTAAGCTGCTCCCAACGCCAGAAATGATTCTGTCTTCTTTAGCAACCTGGAAACAACAGCTATGAAGGGAAGATTTTAAAAAATACATGGCAGGCTCGCTGTAGAAGATAAGCATCTACCATTAATGACATAAGGGCGGTGTGCGTGTGTGCGTGCGCTCGCGTGTTTGTAGACATAGGAGAAAATGGAGTACTCCTTCTCAAAAGTGTTTAATGAGAGAACAAAGAATTTAAGACATAAGGAATTTTCTGAGGTATCAAGCTGTTCTGCCTACCAGCAGATGAAGAAACTACACATGATTTTCCTGAAAGATGAAATTTAATCATAAAAAGTGAAAATGGGAACATTTTCTGGTGCCATTAATAATTCAGTGAAAATACAAATGTGCTACTGAATTTTATTTTCCAGGGGCTGAAAGGGGAAATGTGGACTTCCAGAGCACGTTCATTTTTGCAGTCAGAAGTACAACTGAACGAGGCAGCCCTGGACAAAGCTTTGAGCCTAAGGTTTTCTCCATTCCTTTCCAGTGTGACCATAACACTCTTGGGGATTTTGACTTTGCAAGGCAACTTTGCATGCATTTGAGCATTCAAGATGCACAGCATATCTACATTTGCCGTGGCATCCATAAGTCCTTGCCATGGCTAAATTACTCTGCACAGTGGCTTCAAACTAACTGCCACCAGTTGTCTTCCCTTATTTCCTGTTTATCTGAAGTTCAGATGGTAGCTAAACAAAACAATACACTTCCCTCCACATCTACCTTGTTTACTTCTTGTTTCCCTATGGAAACATATCTTCCTACCCTCAACATCCCCTTCTTTAAAATTCTGCTCAGGCGCTTGGGTGGCTCTTTCTAGACTGCAGACTTCAACTCAGGTCATGATCTCACGGTTTGTGAGTTCAGACCCCATGTCGGGCTCTGTGCTGACAGCTCCAAGCCTGGAGCTTGCTTGTGATTCTGTGTCTCCCTCTCTCTCTGCCCTTCCCTTGCTCACGCTCTGTCTGTCTCTCAAAAATAAATAAACATTAAAAATGTTTTTTAATTCTGCTCAAAATTCCTCTCTGCTATAAACTCCATCCAGTTTCTTTTCATTTATTACTACTATCTCTTCAACATTATTTCATTCACAAAACATTTTTGAGTGCTTACTGTATACAGGGCAAAAAAAATAAAAAGAACTGGGGGCACAAAGAACAAGTTGCACGCTCTATTCTCAAGGCGCATACTGTCCAATTGGACTGATGGACAGTGTATCGTGGCAAGTGCAATGATCAGAGGAGTCTTCCTCTAGGAGTGCCAGTGGGGAGCTAACAGGGAAGTTTCCTGAAAGTCTGTGATGAGTCTCAGAAGATGAGTAGAAATTAGCCAGGCTGGGCATCCAAGGCATGGAAGTTAGTGCCAAGTCTGGAAAGAGTAAGACAAGAACTACAATTAGCACTGTAGCTTCTTTTGTTCAAGTGTTCATGTGTCTGTCTTTTCTCCCTCTTCAGACTGACTTGTCATTTCGACCAGAGGCAGACCATGGACATCGGAGGGAGGACTTAAATGACATAACGTACCTACCACAAAGTAGTAGGAGATAGCGTCTAGAATTCTTATTATTGTTACAGGAGTTTCCCCTTATCCAGAGTTTGCATTCCAGGATTTCAGTGATCCATGGTCAACTGTGGATTGGAAACAGATGACCTCCTTCTGACATCACAATGCCTACATCATTCTCCTCAAGCCATTTCATCAAGCATCTTATCATCTCACATCATCACAAGAAGGGTGAGTATAGTACAATAAGATATTTTGAGAGAAAGAGAGAGAGCACATTCACCTAACTTTTGTTATAGTATATTGTAATTATTTTATTTTATTATTAGTTATTATTGTTAATCTCTTGCTGTGTTTGATTTATAAATTATACTTTAACATGGGCATGGGTGTAAAGGAAAAACATAGTATATCTAGTGTTTGGTACTGTCCATGCTCTCAGGCATCCACTGGGGGTCCTGGAACATGTCCCCCTGTGGATCAGGGGTGCTACTGTATTTAAGCCTGGTTTACTGTTTATCTTCCTGAAGTACTGCTAAAGTGCTCTTTCAATGAATATTCAAATCTCGCTGCTTGTTACTCTACTCCTCTCATCCCTCTGGTGGCAGGAAGGGCAGGAGGTGGCTACTGAGACTAGAATGAAGACTCAGTGAAGAAGTGAGAGAGTGCCATGGAATGAAGGAGGGTCCCCAAACTAGGAGCACTCTGCTACTCTCCCCAGGGTGCTGACAGTAACTTCTAGGGGAGCAGTGGGCTGTAGAAAACACAGCAGAGACTTCATTCTCCCCACCCCCCCAAGCAGAGCACCTCCTAAAGGCGAGGGAAGGGTATGTTGGGCACGAGGAGAGGAGGGAAGTTGGGGGTATTCTTTGGTAACCAGTTTGGAACTCAATGGGACTTTGCAATCTCCTGATGGATCATGATCTACTGAATTCGGAACTCTGAATAAAACCTCTTACTTCTGTTCTGAGCATTACCACCGGTAAATATAGACACATGATATGATTTTTTTAAAGTAATGTGTTCTTGAAGTCTTTATTTCCTTTGAAGCAAATGGATTACCAAAATCACAACGTTAAAATGGTTGGTAAAATAGACGCATATCATTTTTAATAGAAATCTCTGCATCTTGATCAGTTTCCACCTTGCCTGCACGTTTATATCAGATCTCAGAAGCCCACTGAAAATTAGCAAGAGAAAAAGTGTGAAAAGACAGAAATAGTATCCAATCCCTGCAGAATCTCTCATTTAGTAGAGTGTGGAAGCCGAAGAGAAAGAAATAATAGTACTAGTTTTTTTTTTTTTCCTGTGTGGCCCCATGACTTTTTCAAATTGTTTTCCACCTTTCATTTACTTGCAACCTCCCAGCTGTTTCTGACAGATGGAAAGACAGAGACAGGTAGCCCTCAATCAAGTGACACCCAAGTCACACTTCCTAGAGCAGCTGCATCCAGGCTCAGTCCTCGCTGTTTTCTGCCAAATTCCCTGCTTGCTTCACAATGAACGCAAGTTTCTGATCATGCCTCAACATAGCCAGTGCATTTCTCACTCTGGCTTTCTGACCAACATCAGGAGCCCAGAGAAGCTCTAGGCAGAGGTCATGGATTTCAGTGCCCAATGGGACCAAGGGGGTAGGAAAAGGGAAGCTGAGTAAGGGGAAGAGGCCATGAAACGATGGGAACCCAAGAGAGGGCATGCCCTGTCAGAAGGGCTGTGTGGAAGCTGGCATGTGGGGACACTGAGTCAATGGTTCACATACAGCTCTTCCTAAATCTGCTTTCAGTGTCGTCGCCTTGGTAGCTTGAAATCAACCATTTATACCACAGAGATGGCAAACACAACCCATCAAGCCTCCATCCCTCCCCCACCCCCACAGAGCTGGATATTAACCATCATGCACTACTGTGTTAGACCATTCGAATTCAATTTTTATCAGTGGTGGAGGAGTCAAACAGAACCCACGTGCTCCTGTATCCAGCTCTGAATGTAGACCCTGCTCTGGGGGTTAGGCTGTCGTCAGCACTGTGCCAGATTCATTCTGTCTGTCCCTCCTTCTGTCTTTTTCTCTTCCTTCTCTCCCTTCTCTTCTCTGTCTGACTTCCGAAGGTAAAGACCAGTAAGGTGGCCCTAAAAAATTATTACAGAAGAAGGGAGGTAGGAAAAGAGGACAGCTTGCCAACAGGTGTTTGAATAACTCCAGGCTCGGAGTTACCTTCTTTCGGTTGCAACTCTTCAGCCAACCTCTATTGTTAACACCTGTGAAATTGTTCAATAAAACAATCCCACAAGTCCTGTTCTCTCTCTCCAATGTGTAGTCTGTTACATTTCTTGTCAACGAGGCAGCACATAATTCATTTAGAAGGCCATGTGAAGTGTTTGTGAATAACAAATTAAGATTTAGTTCAAACATTCCTGATGGGGTCTTGGTGTGCTTACCAGGTTTATGGATCTTTTTCATGGGAATGCACTTTATAAAGTTGCATTTGTGAGTTGTTTATTCAGTGAATGTAGGTATCCATTATATTTTTGTCACTGCTGTAGACATGAATGGAAGGGAGGAAAATTATCACTGGGAAAAACTATTTCAGATTTCTGCAAGTTAAAGTGCTGTGTTAAGAAAATGAAATAATACGTCCAGCACTAGACACTTTGTTGGATAAAGTAAAATAATCGTATCACAGTTTTTTTTTTTCTCTTCACGAAGCAATTTTTAGCCAACAGTGGAAAAGGTCATTAAATAAATCTGTGAAGTGTCTGAAAACAAGTTCTTAAACTGGGGTTCACAGACCCTAAACAGGTTCCTGAATAGAATTCAGCAAGTCTGTGAACTTGAATGTAAAAATGATTACATTATTTTCACTCACCTCAAGGAATTGAGTATATCTTATGCATATACGGAATACCCTACAGTAATATTAGCAATACCTGTCTCTTCATATGCCCCCAAATCACAGATATTTTCCTATCAAATTACAGATGTTGCAGATATCTAAAAACATTATTTATACTCATCACTTCTTCAAAATTATAGTAATTATTAGATCTACTGCTAGATTTTGTCTTTTAAAAGTGCATATTATTACATCACACGTATGACTTTTATATATTTTGATAACTATAATTCCATATAATTAGTTTCCTTTGTAATCTCTATGCATTTTATTTTATGCATTTAAAAATATTAACCTGAGAAGGGGTCCCTAGTCCTTGGCAGATTGCCAAACGGGTAGGAAACACGGCACCAAAACCCCTTAAGAACCTTTGTTCTAAAATTAGCCCCAAACTTCATTGATTCACTCATTCGACACAACCAACATTTGAGGACCTTCAGTATGCCCTATAAGGTTCTAAGCACTAGGGATACAAGAACAAACAAGACAGAATTCTTACCTTATAGGCTAGAGAGGCAACTTACTTATTTTCCCAAGTACAGTAATTTTTTAATCATTCAGTCTTAAAAGCAACAATAGAAATTCACAATTAGCGTAGATCCTTGCTATGCAAAGTCTAGTGCATGAAACAGCAACTTTGACATCACCTGGGAACTTGTCAGAAATACAGAATTTCCAGGGCCCATTCCAGAATCTGCATTAATAAAATGTTCGTTATTTATTTTGAGTCAGAGAGAGAGAGTGAACAAGTGGAGGAAGGGCAGCGGGAGAGGGAGAGAGAGAATCCCAAGCAGGCTCTGCATTGTCAGCACAGACTCTAACTCAGGGTTCAAAATCAGGAGCCAGGCTGGGAGATCACCACCTGAGCCAAAATCAGTAGTTGGACGCTTAACTGACTCGGCCACCCAGGTGCCCCTGATGTAGCTTTTAGACCCCATACTGCCATCCTTACTACTTGCTTCTTCCCATTTGCCCGTAACATCAAAAACAGTGATGAAAGCCCCAAAGCATCAGGTGGGCACTGCTAAAGTTTAGAACAGACTGATATTTCCATAACTCATGAAAGAGAGGGTGGCTCTTGAGAATTCTATTTCTAGCAGCACAGAAGAGTAAAAATTCAAACGGGAAAAAAGAAGTCATGATTGAAAATCTTTTCACATTTTCTTGTGCTTAATTTGGTCATTCCTTTGTATGAAATAAAACAAGCTCATTTCGTCTAGTGTTACCTCAATGGAATGAAATTGGCTACACCGATCTTTCACTCAAAGCACTATTCATAGATTTCTATTCTCAACCGTGTTATTTATACTCTGCCTAAAAGTAGGTTTCACAGTTATTTAGAAGCATGCAGCACCAACAGAGAACTTCTTTAATTTTGATCTGAAGAGCGAAATACATTAGAATTTCTTAATATGATACTTGGGGAGAACCCCAAAGGGTGAGAATTGAGAGAAGAACATCAGTAGGTAAGAGAAGGTATTAGATTGCTTAAGAGCTTAAAGTTGATTGAGCTCTATGTATGGTGGGAGCCTCTGAAATTGTATGCAAATTACAATAATGTGGTTTGATAGCAAAATCCTATAATGGTCTGGGAACAGGTTTCTCTACTCAGTGCAACCTCCAAGCCTGTCTTTGTCTAAAATTCTGACTTTTTATCACGTGTCTTTGGCCTTAATTTTTATTTTTTTAATACTGCATTAAAAAATTTTTTTCTTGATTACCGAATGTCAGGGCATCCCTTAAACTGTGCACCAAGGACCTAGTTCCAATCTTGCTGAACATAAAAGGTCAGAGGTGAGGAAGTAATTACAGTTAGAATAAATTTTACAAATAGCCAAAGTGTTCATTCTTCCCAACAATGTTATGGATGGCATTGGAATACTTTTTATTTTTTTAAGTAACATTTTTTAAATGTTTATTTATTTTTTAGCGAGAGAGTGAGAAGGAGAATGAGAGGGGCAGTGTCAGAGAGTGAGGGGACAGAGAATCCAAAGCAGGATCCATGTTGACAACGGAGAGTCCCAAGTGGGGCTTGAACTCACCAACCACAAGATCATGACCTGAGCTGAAGTCGGACGCTTAACTGACTGAGATACCAGGCGCCCTATATGAATACTCAATAAAGCAATTATAATACTTGTGTCCTACTGCACTCATACACCACTTATAAAGACCTATTGTTTTCAGCACGTTTTACAGTCCAAAAACTTCCTTTCAGGGGCACCTGTGTGGCTCAGGCAGTTAAGCATTGAACTCTGGATTTTGGCTCAAGTCATGAACCCCCTTTCTCCCTCTACCCTCCCACTATCACATGCGCACGTGCACACACACACACATACACACACACACACACACACACACACTTTCTCAAAAAAATAAAAAACAAAAACCCTTCCTTTTAATTAATAGGTAAACTGAGGCTTGGATCATTAACTCATAAATTCGTGGTTGCTTTAAACTGCTTCTGAATAAAGTGTTTACCAAAAGATAATCTCTCAGTAAAGTAAGAAAACAGAGTTTTACGTTTGAACATTGTGTGAAATGCTATTGTCATCAAAGTTAATCACCAAGAAAGCTAGGGCTAATAAATGGCTTAGATGAATTGGAAAATTTGATCTTTACTTGGATTTCAGTTAATGAAATTATACGGTATCAAAGACAGCACCTCACTAGGGCAATTTAATGTTAACAACTTTCATAATAGTCTCAGAGGGCATTGTTAAGAGGAACTCTCTGAATTGCTTGATGAAAAATTGCATTGTACCAGTATTTTTGCAAACAAAATATAACATCAAATAGAAAGAGGTACATGATAGGAAAAATAAAAAACAAAGTTAAGCGCTATCATCCCATAAAGCACAAATAATCCCAAACACTTCCAGCGGCACATAGCAGAATAAAAGGATTCTAGTGCTATACCAATAGTTCTTTTTAAGACAGGAATGAGTAAATAAGACACTGTGACCAAACCCTCCACTAACCGTTGTATTCGGCTTTGCTTGGCTTTAAGAACCAACTCAAGCTGGTTCAAATGAAGAGAAGTTTATTTTAAGGATGAATAGGAAACAATATGGAGGACAGGATATAATGGAAATATGGTTGGTTCTAATTAGGATGTATTCTAAGTGTAAAATACACATTGGATTTCAGTAAGTCAGTGTTTAAAAAAAAGAATGTAAAAATTTCATTTTTTTACTGAGGTAATGTTAATATAAGAATATTTTGCATATATTGTTTCAAATATAATATATTATTCAAATTAATTTCACCTATTTCTTCTAACTTTTTATAATGTGGCTACTAGAAAACTTAAAATTATATACATGGCTTGGAGCACCTGTGTGGTTCAGACAGTTAAGTGTCCAACTTTTGCTTTTGGCTAAGGTCATGATCTCAGGAACCATGAGCCTGAGTCCTGTGTCCAGCTTTCCACTGACAGTGAGGAGCCTGCTTGGGATTCTCTCTCTCTCTCTCTCTGTCTCTCTCTTACTCTCTCCCCCCCCCCACTCTCTTTCTCTCTCAAATAACAAAATAAAATAATAAAATAAAATAAACAAGGTACATACATGGCTTACATTTGTGGCTCATGTTCTATTTCTATGGGACAGCACAGCTCTAGAGATGTTGGTGTGGGGGTGTAGGTTAGGGGAGGGATTCTCATTGTTCCAAACAGGAAACCAGCAGAGGCTGAGTGGGGCAGTTCCCTTTTGAAAGGAAGAAGCATAACCCTGATGGATAAAATGGATAAAGCCTACTGCTGACCCACTGGAGAAACCAGCAAGGAAAACCAACAAGGAAAGAGACCCTCTAGCTACCTGCCACCAGCCTGGACTGGAAAGCATTAGGCTTCTTCCTTCTACCTCCTTTTCTTCCTTTCCTTTCATTGCTTTCCTCTCTCCCTTCTTACTCTGTCTTCCCCTCCCCTCCCTCCTCCTTCCTTCTTTCTCATTTCCCTTTCTCTCTTTCTTTAAGAAAAGAAATCTTCATTATCTTGAATGTGTCCGACAGAAAAGCAAGTGATGATTAACCACTTACTACATAATACTTACCAGAAATTCTACAAATGAAACAAATAAAAATTTTAAATTCAGACTTTAGTAAGATCAAAGATGAAGAGGAATTCCTAATTGTCTCCTAGCGATGGCAATGTCTTGCTTGCTCTGAAGAGCCTGTTGCCCACACTTTGCTGAATTGTTCCCGCTCACCGGCTCCAGTGTTAGAGGTGATTCTTAAAGGGTTGTGGAGACCATCGTTTATGTGTATGTCAAACAGATTGCCTTTGTAACATTTAATGCCCACAATAACAATAATAAAACATGCCGGCGTGTGCTCTCTGTGTAAACACTTTCTTCTGAAGATAGAGCCAGTGAAATGTTTTAGGAACTTTGACATTTATAGCTGTATTTATAATCTTTTTTGGATCATTTCCTCACAGAGTCACATGTTTGTGTATTTTACATTCTCTGGAGAAATAAAAATGTTTAAACATAATATAATGATATGATATGCATTTTATGAGCCCTTGCTCACCATCTAGGCATGAGAAAAGAGGACTGTATGGTGAATCCCAAGAAGGGATTCTATAGTTCTCTTAAGTTTACTAGAAGCATGCTACAATGCCAAGGTGACTGGAAAGAGAAAGGGGAAGTATACATTCAAATCTGGCAGAGACTTCTATTTGCTTGAAACTAGACCACCCTAAAAGTGGGAAACTAGACATTTACCCAGTGGGGAATATGAAGTATGGAAAATTCTTTGGGCAAAAATGCATTTTTCATAATTTTGTTATTTTTTTACAAATAGTTTATTGTCAAGTTGGTTTCCATATAACACCCAGTGCTCATCCCCACCAGTGCCCTCCTCCATGTCCATCTACCCCCCCCCAAACCCATCAGTCCTCAGTTTGTCTCAGCATTCAAGAGTCTCTCATGGTTTGCCTCTCTCCCCCTCCTCCATTATTTCCCCCCTTCTTCTCCCCCAAGGTCCTCTGTTAAGTTCCTCCTAATCCTCCTATACGTGCAAACATATGGTATTACTCCTTCTCTGCCTGGCTTATTTCACTCAGCATAACACCCTCAAGGTCCATCCATGTTGCTACACATGGCCAGATTTCATTGTTTCTCATTGCCATGTAGTATTCCATAGTATAAATAAACCAAATCTTCATGATCCATTAATCTGTTGATGGACACTTAGGCTCTTTCCATGTTTTAGCTATTGTGGAGAGTGCTGCTATGAACATTGGGGTATGTGTGCTCCTATGCATCAGCACTCCTATATCCCTTGGGTAAATTCCTAGCAGTGCTATTGCTGGGCCATAGGGGAGTTCTATTGTTAATTTTTTGAGGAACCTCCACACTGTTTTCCAGAGGGGCTGTACCAGTTTACATTCCCACCAACAGTGCAGGAGGGTGCCCGTTTCTCCACATCCTCGCCAGCATCTCGTGTTCTCTGATTTGCTCATTTTAGCCACTCTGACTGGTGTGAGGTGGTATCTCAGTGTGGTTTTGATTTGTCTTTCCCTGATGAGGAGCGATGCTGAGCATCGTTTCATGTGATTGTTGGCCATCTGGATGTCCTCTTTAGAGAAGTGTCTGTTCATATCTTCTGCCCATTTCTTCACTGGGTTGTTTGTTTTTCGGGTGTGGACTTTGGTGAGTTCCTTATGGATTTTGGATATTAACCCTTTATCTGATATGTCATTTGCAACTATCTTTTCCCATTCTGTTGGTTGCCTATTAGTTTTATGGATTGTTTCCTTTGCTGTGCAGAAGCTTTTAATCTTGATGAGGTCCCAATCGTTTATTTTTGCTCTTGATTCCCTTGCTTTTGGGGATGTGTCAAGTAAGAAGTTGCTGCGGTGGAGGTCAAGGAGGTTGTTTCCTGGTTTCTCCTCTAGGGTTTTGATGGTTTCCTGTCTCACGTTCAGGTCCTTTATCCATTTTGAGTTTATTTTTGTGTATTGTGAGAAAATGATCTAGTTTCATTCTTCTGCATGTTGCTGTCCAGTTCTCCCAACACCATCTGTTAAAGAGGCTGTCTTTTTTCCATTGTATATTCTTTCCTGCTTTGTCAGAGATTAGTTGGCTGTATACTTTTGAGTCCAGATCTGAGTTAGTTCTATTCCATTGGTCTATGTGTCTGTTTTTGTGCCAATCCCATACTGTCTTGATGATGACAGCTTTGTAGTAGAGGCTAAAGTCTGGGATGGTGATACCTCCCGTTTTGGTTTTATTTTTCAGTATTACTTTGGCTATTCGGGGTCTTTTGTGGTTCCATACAAATTTTAGGATAGTTGGTTCTAGTTTTGACAAGTATGCTGGTGCAATTTTGATTGGAATTGGAATTATTTCTGTTCTGATTTTTACTATTTCTCTTCTTCTACTGGGTTTGGGGCATTCTTGTTGCTCTGCCACTAGTTCCTTTAGGTGAGCTGTTAGATTTTGCACTTGCACTTTTTCTAATTTCTTGAAATAGGCCTGGAGAGCAATGTACTTTCCTCTCAGGACTGCCTTTGCCGCATCCCATAGATTTTGGATTGTTGTGTTTTCATTTTCATTTGTTTCCATATATTTTTTAATTTCTTCTCTAATTGCCTGATTGGCCCATTCATTCTTTAGTAGGGTGTTCTTTAACCTACATGTTTTTGGAGGTTTTCCAGAATTCTTCATGTGATTGATTACAAGTTTCAAAGCATTATGATCTGAAAGTGTGCATGGTATGATCACAATTCTTTTATATTTATTGAGGGCTGCTTTATGTCCCAGTATGTGATCTATCTTGGAGAATGTGCCATGTGCACTTGAGAAGAAAGTGAATTCCCTGGCCTCAGGATGTAAGGTTCTAAATATATCTGTCAGATCCATCTGGTCCAATGTATCTTTCAAGTCCGTTGTTTCTTTAGTGATTTTCTGTCTGGTTGACCTATCCATTGCGGTAAGTAGAGTATTCAAGTCCCCTGCTATTAGCACATTCTTATCTATAAGATTGTTTCTGTTTGTGATTAATTGTTTTAAATATTTAGGTGCTCCCATATTCGGTGCATAGACATTTATGATTGTTAGTTCTTCCTGATGGATAGACCCTGTAATTATTATGTAATGCCCTTCTTCATCTCTTGTTATTGTCTTAAATTTAACTTCCAGTTTGTCTGATATAAGTATAGTTACTCTGGCTTTCTTTTGATTTCCAGTAGCATGATATATATTTCTCCATCTCCTTACTTTTAATCTGAAGATATCTTTCCAGTCTAAAATGAGTTTCTTGTAGACAGCAAATAGATGGGTTTTGTTTTTTTATCCATTCTGCTACCCTATGTCTTTTGATTGGAGCATTCAGCCCATTTACATTCAGTGTTATTATTGAAATATGTGGGTTTAGAGTCTTTGCGGGAATCATGCTTATGGTGGTGTCTCTGGTATCTTCATTCCTTGCAACACTTCCCTCAGAGAGTCCCCCTCAGGATTTCTTGTAGGGCTGGTTTAGTGGTGACAAATTCTTTCAATTTCTGTTTATTTGGAAAGACTTTTATCTCTCCTTCTATTTTCAATGACAGGCTTGCTGGATAGAGGATTCTTGGCTGCATATTTTTTCTGTTCATCACAATGAAGATCTCCTGCCATTCCTTTCTGGCCTGCCAAGTTTTAGTAGATAGGTCTGTCACCACTCTGATAGGTTTGCCTTTGTATGTTAGGGCCCTTTTCTCCCTAGCTGCTTTCAAAATTCTTTCTTTGTCCTTGTATTTTGCCATTTTTACTATGATATGCCGCGCAGAAGATTAATTCAAATTACGTCTGAGGGGAGTTCTCTGTGCCTCTTGTATTTCAACGTTTACTTCCTTCCCTAGGTTGGGGAAGTTCTCTGCTATAATTTGTTCCAGGACTCCTTCAGCCCCTTTCCCTCTCTCTTCCTCTTCTGGGATTTCTATGATATGGATATTATTGCGTTTGACCATATCGCTGAGGTCTTGAACTCTTCTTTCATGTTCCTGGATCCGTTTGTTTCCTTTTTTTCTCAGTTTCTTCTTTTTCTATAATGGTGTCTTCTAAATCACTTATTATCCTTTCTGCCTCTTCAATCCGTGCTTTGGACGCCTCCAATTTATTATGTATCTCATTTACTGCATTTTTAAATTCATCATGCCTATTTTTATGATCCATGTTGTTTGTAGCCATAGTTTCTTTGATGTCCTCTATGCTTTTTTCAAGCCAGCTATTAATTTTATGATTATTGTTCTAAAATCTTGTTCAGTTATGCTGCTTATGTCTGTTTTGAGCAGTTCTTTAGCTGTCAATTCTTCTTGGAATTTCTTTGGAGGAGAGCTCTTTCATTTCGTCATTTAAGTTGGCTTTCTGTCTCTTTTGTTAGTTTTAAAGACTTGTTATGCTCTCTGCACTTGTGAGTGCTGCTGTACCCAAGAAGACTCTTTGACTGTCCCGGGCCTATCCTTTCAGAAAGTGTTTTTTGAATGGTATCTCTTGGTCTTTATTGTGAGACCTTGGTTATTTTATTTTCCTACTCGTAGTGATATTTGGGACTCTCTAACATGTGTACTTTGGCTTGTTTCTTGAGGTAGCCCTGGAGAAGAAAACAGACAGACAAACACACAGGGAGCAGAGGCACACAAACACACAGACAAATCTGACAAACATGCAAACTGAGAGGGGAAACGAAAAAGTAAAGAGAAAAGATGGAGGAGGGAAGGTGAATAACAGAAAATAAAAATACATTAAAAAGTCAAAAAGAATAAAAGAAAAGGAGAAAAGAAGAAAACGAATAGACAAAGAATGGTTTAAAGCATATAACAAGATTTCCTAGCTATAATTAAATAGTTGTGAGTATGCGGTGCTGGTTGAAGAGCATAGAGAAAGAGAGAGAAGACAGGGTAGGGATGAGGCAAAATTGGAAATTGAATGAACAGGCAGAAGGGATAAGAAGCTTTTTTCAAAGAGCTAAAGGGTGGAATATAGTTGGAGAGGTGAGAGGACGCTGATGTTATCCAGAGAAACTATATAGTCTAATTACTCCTGAGAGAAAGAGATGAAAAGGTCAGTAGGTGTAGAATTTACATCTACCGAATGGACTAAATGTGACTGTTTAAGCAAGCTGGTGACCAGAGTTAATCAGGTCAGTGTTCTGGAAAAAAAAAGAAAAAAAAGGGGGGGAGGGCAGCTCTCCAGCAGGGATGGGCGTGGTGTGATCCAATGCATCAGGCGGGAGCTCTGCCTTGGCGGTTGTGGGGAGGAGAGTGGTGGCGCTCCAGTCCCTTCTTGAACCAAGCACTGCACCTCAGTTTTTGGGTGTGTAAACTCTCCGTGCCAGGGGCGCAGCCAAAGTGGGTCGCACTCTTTAACCCAGGCCAGGCTTAGTTTCCAAATCCCAGTCCACGTGCCCCACTGAAATTGCAGTAGACACAATCTCACAGGCGATCCTCTCAGGGCAATTCCAAGCCTCTTGCCTAGTCCTGGGGATGGAGCCAGAATCGCTGCTCCCTTCTCCTCCGAGTCGGGTTGGCGAGCAAGGACGGGGGTTTGCCGGGGTGGGGGGCACGCCTGGCCCACTGGAGAGGGGGAAACCAGGTCCCTCTGTGTCTTGTCACCCAAAACATGAACTCACGGGCAAGTCTCCCAGTTTTAAGCCCTTTGCCTCCCTTCTAGGGGTCCAGCCAACGTAGGAGCACAAAGGAGCGGTTGGCTCGCAGCCCCTCCAGGATGCGTTGGTGCGCGGGGATTTGACGCGCAGGGATTTGGCGGGCACTCAATTGTTTTCCTGGGGATTGTTTGGGTCAGCTGGGGTGCCATCGACCGGGTCCTTCTGTGCCCCGTGCGGAGGTTTTTCTGTTCCCCAGTGACAGGGACCATGTCTTGAATAGTTTCGGCCTCTCCCTTTCCCTTCTCACTCCCCGCAGAGGGGGATCGCCCTCGTCCCTCTGAGTCTCTGATCCCGGCCCGATTTTATCTTCCCTAGTTCGCACTCACGTTAGAAGGCTTTCTCAATGGATTCCGTGTCCTTTTTCTCCCAATCTCTTGGATTCCATAAGGTTTCCTATGGCTTCAGATCTTTTCCATGTGAGATATGGGGGCGAGTGCAATGTTTGGAGCTCCCTACTTCTCCGCCATCTTGCCCCATCCGCATTTTTCGTAATTTTTGAGAAGATGAAGGACACCAAGGAATGTTATTACCACTCTATATTCATACATCATACAAATTTGCCTACTATTGATTTTTTTGAAATTTCCTGACCTCTAGCACAGCAGCCCAAGATTTATCCATTATGACCATAGAAAATGGTAATACTATGCTTATTCTAACAAATCCTTTATTAATAAGCAAATCCTTTATTAATAGATGAGTCCTTTATTTCTAGCTAAAGCAATGAAATTAACTTCACTCAACATTTGATTTGGTACATACCAAGCATCTCACATGTGTTAATTTATTAAAGAGATCAAGTCTAAACAGTAAGTGAATGGAATTGTATTCAAACAAGGGAATCTGATACCTAAAGCTGTTTCTAGTCCAATATGCCGTCCTGAGAGAGTACATAGATTTAAAAACATACCTTCACATTTTTTTTGCTATTCCTCCCAATGAGAAGTGATCTGTGAGTATTCTTTTTCTTTTTTAAAGTTTATTTATTTATTTTTGAGAGAGAGAACACAAGCAGGGGAGGGACAGAGAGAGAGGGAGACAGAATCTGAAGCAGACTCTGAGGTGTCAGCACAGAGCCCAAAGTGAGTCTTGAACTCACCAACTGTGAGATAATGATAATGACCTGAGCCGAAGTCTAATGCTTAACCGACTGAGCCACGTAGGTACCCCTGTAAACATTCTTCTTGAAAAGGTCATCTATAAGTGTTTTTCCTGGAGTCTGAACTAAGCTCAGGAAGTGGTGGACCAATAGAGTATGGTAGAGGGACTCTGTTGGCTTCAGAGTTTAGGCCATAGGAGAAGGCTATTTGAATTCACCCCATTCATTTTAGATACTCATTTTTCGACCACTGATTTCTTGTATAGGAAGCGTAAGGTGGCCATGCTATGAGGAAGCTCGGACTAGTTTTCAAGTGATTTCTTATGCAACTAAAATAAAAGATTTTAAGTTCAGCTGAGGGCTAAGGGTTCAATTAAATGAAACCTTATCTCTTATTATTATTTTTGAAAGACCAGAATTTGTTCTACACCAGACTTTGTTCCATGGACTTTTAAATATGTGAATGCATGAAATCTTCACCGTAGTCCTGTGCGGTAGATGTTATCATTACCTCTAACTTTATATATAAAGTAATCTAGGCATAGAGAGGCTAAATGTTTGCCCAAGGTCAATCTGCTATTAAATGGAAAAGCCAGGATTTGAACTAGGATCTTCTGGTTCCAGAGTCTGTGTTCTTAACTACTGTTTTACTGCCATGAATAATGCTCAAATTCAAAAGACTGCATTTTTATAAAGATTAATAAGAAATAAGCATTTCCCTTCTCTGGTGGCTTTAAACTTTTTAAAAAAATGTTTATTTATTTTTGGGACACAGAGAGACAGAGCTCAAGGTGGGGAGGGACAGAGAGAGAGGGAGACAAAGAATCAAAGCTGACTCCAGCTCTGAGTTGTCAGCACAAAGCCTGACACGGGGCTCGAACCCATGAACCGTGAGATCATGATCTGAGCCAAAGTCGAACATTTAACCAACTGAGCCACCCAGGCGCCCCTCTGGTGGTTTTAAAGGGCAGTCACAATTTCTTTACCGTTTCTCCCACTGAGAGGTGGCGTCTATATATACCTCTCCTCTGGAAATCGTGTGGGCTTGTGAAGTCTTCAACCAATAGAGTACAGGGGAAGTAATGCTGTGTTCTTGCAAAGGTTAGGTCATAATAGGCCGGACACCTTCTGCTTTGTTCGTTGGAATAGCTGCTCTTGGAGCTCTAAGCCACCATAATGCCCCTAACTACCCTCAAGGCTCCATGGAACAAAGAATCCCTACCTGCCATACGGAGGGGTCACATGTGGCTTTTCCCGCTGACAGTCTCAGCGAACAGGCTTTGAGCCATCCTAACCTGGGCAACAATATATGAGTTAGAAGTCTCCAAATGATCCAACCCCAGTCTTTTGAAATACCCTCAGCCCTCTGTGTCTGCCTAGTTGAGGCTTCAACTACCTAAGAGCAGACACAAACTATCTCTACTGTGTTCAGTCTAAATTCACGATGCACAGAGTCAGAGAAAATAATAAAACGGTGGCTGTTTCGTGTCCCTGAATTTGAGCAGTTTGTTACACAGAAAAGGATAAATGATACCCACCTTCACCAACAACGTCTGTACTCTATTCCTACAAACCAGCACTAGAGATAACTTTGCTGCTTCATTTTCAAGCTCCTGTTCTATATTTTTAAACATAAGAATATATTCAATTTTAACATTAACAGGACCATTATGTTTAAAATGTTCATACGTTTGCTTTTTGCACACTCATTTACTCAAGAGATTTTTAACTGAGAACTTCCACATTGCAAGCATCGTTTAAAGTGATAAGGATACACGGTGAACAAAATAAAGTCCTCAAGTTCATGGCACTTATGTCTAACAATGTCTTGCTTTATTATGTCCATATAATTCCTTTTTTCTTCTCACGTAGTATTCCTTTCTTCTGCCCACATACATAATATAGTATTAGAGATGATTCATGTTGTCAGATACATACTATATTTCTACTGTTTCGCTACTACGAACTATATATGTGCGTGCATATATTTTGTTTTAATGGAAAGCCCAAAGGTATAACTGTGGGGCAGGGGGAGGAAATCTCAGGTTTAATTCTGATACGGCCAAATCATCTTCACCAATTTATACCTCCACCAGCAACATATCAGATGAAAACATTTGTTTCCTAATCCTCACCGACACTTGGGTAAATGTTCTGGGAGAAAAAGTCTTATTTTAATTCACATGTCCCCAGTTAATAACGAGCTTAAACATCTTTATGGCTGATTATCATTATTTTTCTGTAAAATTTTTACTCTTATCCTTTGCCCATCTTAAAAACTGGTTGTTTCTTTTCTTTTACTATTTAAAGGTGCTCCCATTTTTGTCAGATTACAAATACTCTATTAAATGTGGTGCAAAAACAGTTTTGAGTCTAAACTTGCTTTAGAGCTTCATATTGTTTTTTTGTCATACAAAAAATTTTGATTTTGATGTGGGCAAATCTGTCCATCTGTTACTTCACATCTTTTGGATTTTGTATCTTACTTACGAAGGCCTCCATGCCAAAGTTATAAAAATATTTGTCCTCTATATTTTTAAATTTTTTAAAAACTTAAGTTTTTTTAATGCATATGGAATTTTCTCTCTTAGTGAATGGCGTGAGGTGGCACATAGATTTCCTTTCTTTTTTGATCTATTGATTGATTGGGCTCTTGACAAATACTGCACTTTTTAATTACTAGAGATTATAGTTTGTTTTCACCTATTGCAGGGCAAGTTGCTCCTCATTGTCCCTCTTTTTTAAATATTTATTTATTTTTGAGACACACACACACACATACATGGTGCTAGCGAGGGAGGGGCAGAGAGTGAGGGAAACATAGAATTCAAAGCAGGCTCCAGGCTCAGAGCTGTCAGCACAGAGCCAGATGTGGGGCTCGAACTCACAAACCGTGAGATCATGACCTGAGCCACCCAGGCTCTTCAACTGTCTGTCATTTTAAAAAAAATATCTTGGCTTTTATTTTTTCTTCCCAAGTTTAGAAGTGGCTTGTTGAGTTTCTTTCAAAAAAATTCATATGGGATTTTTGATTAAGCCTTAATTGAATTTATAGAGAAATTATAGAGAAGTGATATCTTCACAATCCAGGAATGTGGTTTTCTTTTCATTTATTTAAGTTTTCCATAAATTTTAAAATATTTTTTTTATCTGGGCCTCAGCATATTCCTCTCAGTTTTACTATTAAGAATTTAATTGTTTCCTGGTGCTCCTGGGTGGCTCAGTCCATTGAGCAACCGACTTTGGCTTAGGTCACAGTCTCATGGTTCAGAGTTCTAGCCTCGTGTCGGGCTCTGCGCTGACAGCTGGGAGCCTGGAGCCTGCTTTGGATTCTGTGTGTTCCTCTCTGTGCCCTTTCTCTGCTTGTGCTCTGTCTCTCTCAAAAATAAACATTAAAATGTTCTTTGAAAAAAAGAATTTAATCGTTTTGTTACAATTGTGATGGGGATGATTATTAAAGTTTTATTTGGTTATTGCTGGGACATGCAAAAGACATAGGTGACTGTATGGTGATCTTGGAATGAATCTCTTATCAGTTGTCACTTAACCTTCCTCTAGTTTCTGTACATGAGACCATACCTGCATTATCGGCAGATAATGACTGTTTTGTTTTTTTGTTGCCCAAATTCACAGTTTTTTTTAAAAATGTCTCTTTATTGATTCATTAACTATGACTTCCAGTAAGGTTTTGACATATCGATGTGAGAGTAAGCACAATTTTCTTGCTCCTGAATCTAGACTTTCATTACCAAGTATAACACTTGCTGTGTGTTTCTGGAAGAAAACTTTACCAGGGTAAAAGGGCTCACTCTATCTCATAGATAGACGAAAAGTGGGTATTGAATTTTATCAAAATTTAAGTGGCGTCTATTAAGATATTATGTGGATTTTCTCCTTTAATCTGTTAATGTGACAAAATAAAAAATTACTTAATGTTCATTCATGCAATCAAAACATATTTACTGAGTACCTATTATATGCCAAGAACTATGATACATACCAGGAATATAAATGACAACAAGACAGACAAATTTTCTGTCCTAAAATTGATCAATCTTTGTATTCTTTGAATAAATCTTATTTGTTCTTGAAGTGTTACTCTTTTAACATGCTGCTAGACTTCATTTGATACTGTTCTGCTTAGGATTTTTGCATCTACATTCATGAGTGGCACAAGATTATGTTGCTCTGAGCCCCATTCAAAACTGACAGCTTTACAAGTTCCCAGTAAACAAACTAGAGCAAAGCACAGTGTTTCTTTCCATTTTTTCAAGTCTTCTAAACTTGTAACAAATTTTGTAGTTTTCTTCCTGTGAGTCCTAAACATTTCCTGTTAAATATATTCCTAGGTAATTTATTCATCTCATTATGAGAGGGATGTTTAAATGAAATCTTCTAACTATTACTTGTATATATAAAACCCATTGATTTTTGTATATTTGGTCAGAGATTGGTCATTTAGACAAAGTAGCTTATGGAGCTATTTTTCAACTGTTTCTTGTCCTGTTTTTGATACCTCTGGAAAGACCATCATAACATCAGTAAATAATGTTTTTCATCTTTCTCTTTCATAACTAAATTTTTTTCCCTCTGCTTGATCTTCTTTGGTGGGTTAGATATTGCAGAACAGTGATGAATAATATTTATAATAAAAAAAAATCTTTGTATCGCTTTCTCCTTTTAAAGTGAATGTTCCTAGAGGTTATTATTAGGCTTCATGTATTGAGATGAATAATCTGTACCGACTTGAAAAAGAAGACTTCATTTCTATTCTGGTCTTAGTTATCAGGTACTTTTACTAAAAATTAATGTTGCAGTTTTTTCAAATTACTTTTTGGCATATTTGGGGATAATAGCTTCATTTTTCTTCTATGACAAATCAATGTGAAAAATTTTATTAATGAGTTTATAACATTGAATTATCTTTGCATTCTTAAAACAGGATCTACTAGGAGTTTCTTTTCATTATTTCATAAACAGCTAGCTAAATTTAGTATCACATTTTAGATTTGGCATCTAAATATAAACATTTCTGGGATTGCTTTGTTTTCTCTTTCGTGTTAGTTTGGAAAGTTTTTAGTGTTAGAATTATGCCAGTATATGGGTTGGGATATTTTCCCACATCTTTTTGGAATCTTAAAGAGTGAACAAAGTGAGGAAATTTTTGAAATAATTTTCTTTAAATCTTCTAACAGGTAAATGTTTACATTTGTTTTTCAATCTCTTCTTAAGAATGTTTCCTGTATCTTTCACAGTTAATATTCATATTTGATATGAATGGGAATGATTCAGTATATCAAGATTTTCAAATGTTTTTGTATCTAAGATGACTCCTTTTTTCTTATCCTTAATTTTTTCCTCATCTCTTGTTTTTTTCCTTGATTAGGATAAATAGAGGTTTGTGTATTTTATGCTTTGTGTTCTACTTATTGCTTGCTTTTTTCTGAAGAACCACTCAAAGATTTATTTATCTATTCTTTTCCCTTTTGTTTACTAAATTTTAATTTCTGGCTTCCTCTGTAATAATTTCTTCTCCTTTTTTCTTTAGGCTTGCTTTGTTTTTCTCTCAGCTTCTCAAGTTAATGGTTCGATTCATTTGTTTCTTTTATTATTTAAAAATAATAAAGGTATGTTTTATGAATTTGCCAAATTAAGGTTTTGACTAAATACCAGAGGTTTGAATATGTAGTATTCTTATAATTGTGATTTTCTAAGCATTTTGTAATTACACTCTTCATCTCCTAGCGGATCCAGGGTTACATAGAAGAATATTGCTTTGTCTTGCCACAATCTAAAGCTTGAGAAATCTTTATAAAATTTATTGTTGCTCAACCATTAATTTTGTTTATGTTGATCAAAGAGTATGCATGTATAAGTCCAGCATATATGAAATTTCAAGTGTTCTCAAATATTTAAAAAAGAAAATACCATTGGTTTGAGGTTATAAAGTTTCTATGTATATTTTTAAAATAAACTTAATTGACTATATTATCCGATCCTCTATTTCCCTGTTTATTGCCTACTTTAACAAAGCTTTATTTTCTTACTATATATCCATTTTAATCAATTACTCTTTCTAGTTCTAGCTACTTCTAGTGTTTGCTTTATGCCTGTTACATACTCTGTTATTTGGCACATGAGAATTGAATCCTTATATATTTTCATTTGGGATCATCCTACCAACAATAAAAATAAAAAGATTATAGATGAAGCATTTTTTCCTTGAAAATCTATTTCATCTTATATGATGGTAATTCCAATTATTTGGTGGGGAGAATAGATCTAATAGTTTTATTTTATTATTTTAAATTTTTTAATGTTTTCTTTATTTTTGAGAGACACAGAGTGAGCAGGAGAGTGCAGAGAGAGAGACACACACACAGATTCCAAAGCAGGGTTCAGGCTCCAAGCTGTGGGCACAGAGTCTGATATAGGGTTTGAACCCATGAACCGTGAGACCATGACCTGAGCCACCCAGGCACCCCTCTTAATATTTTAATACAATCTTATATTTGGAGTTTTCCTGAGTTGCTCTTTCTGAGGTATCCTTGGTAGGCCAACTATTGGTGATCATGACCTAGTCTTTGCCATTTACTATGTTAAATTTATATTTGTCATAAATTACATGTGTGCGCCTACTTAAATCAACACATTTTACTGTTTCCATTTCTTTGCTACTTCCTTTGATATTTATCTTTGATTCTCTCATACATGTTTTCTTTTCCCTTTTCTCTCTTCTAATGTAACAGCGTACATCTTAATTTCAACTTTGCTAAAGATTGTCCTTTAAAAATAACTCTATTTCTCTGTACATGTCAAAGGGGAATAAATCAGTGTCTACCACTTTCCCCTAATGCACAATAGAGATGCTAGCATACTCTTCCCTTTTCTACATCTCCTCCACTGACTGCAAATTTAGACCCAACTTCTTGATTGCTAACTGGTATGACGGTAGTCCTCCCTCATCCGTAGTTTCACTTTCTGTGGTTTCAGTTCCTCACGGTCAACCATGGTCTGGAAGGAGATAATCGTCTTTCTGATGAATCGTCAGAACGTCAGTAGTAGCCTAACGCTATGTCAATATGTCTACTCTGTTCACCTTATGTCATCTCATCGTGTAGACATTTTATCAGTTCACATCATCACAAAAAGAAGGTAAGTATAATAGAATAAGATATTTTGAGGGAGGGAGAGAGAGAGAGAGAGTGTTCACAGACTTTCGTTGTAGTCTATTGTTATAATAATTCTATTTTATTATTATTTATTGTAAATCTCCTACTGTGCCCAACTTAGAAATTAAACTTACCATAGTTGTGTACGTGTAGGAAAAAACATACAGGCTTAGATACTATCTGCGGTTTCAGACATTCAGGCATCTTGGAATGTATGCCCTGCAGATAAGGAGGGACGAGTATATATACTCGCTATATCTTTTGTTTCAAGGATTGCTGAAGTTTGCAATCTCTGTTGTAGCTATAGTGTATTTGCACCAATTTATGCTTGATTCCTCACTAAAATATTTCAGGACTCACTGTCAGTCTTTTTAATAAAGTACATCTTCCGTGTACATGAGGTTTTTTTAAACTGAACTCATTTCATGGTTGTCTGGAAAGCATTGGGTTTTTTTGTTTTTTTTTGTGGGTTTTTTTTCCATGAAGAGAACCTGATTGACTTGTTTTTGACATTTGGTATCAGAGAATGATTTTTGTACTTCAAAAGTGAATGATAACATGTCTAGATTTAGCATTCTTAGATTTTAGTCTTCTCCCTGAATTGGTCTCTGAAGATATTATTCCATTAACTTCTGGTCTTGAATTTTTCTTCCCTTGTTATTGTATTTGTTTGTTTTATTTTCTTCCCACCCACCCCCCCCCCATCTTCCAGGATTTTATTTTGAAAAATTAGAATTCCAAATTTCCATAGGAATTGATGTCTTTATATAAACTTTTCTAATACTCATCAAGGCCATTTAATCTGAACACTTGCTTCTTAAATACATCGAGTTATTTTCTATAAACTCTAGAATCATTGCTATTTTTTCTATTTGTTCGAGCACCCTCTTTGCGGAAACTAGATTTCTTCATTTTGGATTTCTACTCACTGCCCTCTGAATTTATCTCCTTTCTTAGTACTTTTATCTCATTTTCATTTTCTTTTAATTCTGGAGGAGTGTTTCAAATTTGTCTTTTACATTACTGATTAATTATAAGCCTTGTCAATTAAGTACTTTATTGCTTCTAATGTATTTTCAATTTTCATATTTCATATTCAGTTTTACAACATTTTTTCTTCTTTCATCTTGCCTTCCCTATATTCTAGTTTCTTACCCAGTTTTCTACACACCTCAATATGTTTTTGTTCTCATTTTTCATCTCCTGCTTCATGGGGTCCTTGAATGTTATTTAGATCACAAAGCATATGCTGTTTAAAATTTATTCCCATTTCCTGTAGTAAATCTTTCTCAAAAGCATGCTCTTCCTCTGCCTCTTGAGTGCTATATTTTCATTTCTTAAAGTTATAGAATTTTTTATATGCTTCATAATGAGGTTTTATTTTGCCTGTTTATTCATCCTTGAATGATGACTATTTTATCTGGCCTGTTATCTCTCTGCAAAACAGAGGGAATAGATTTCTTTAGGATCCTATTATACTTTACTTGGTTTTTTTTTGTTCTAATCTTCTCTTAGGTCTTATGGTCTATGGCATTGGCCCATTCAATGATTAAACATCCTGATGAGGAATTTATCCTGGCTTTACGTGAGGTGAGATCATAGCTTTCTCTCTGTTTGGCAAAGCTGTTGTGTCAGGGACCAGATGTGGAATGGCGTAGCCTCATTTTGTTTGTTATCCCAAAGCAGGTTGAAAAAGACCCTTCTGACTTTATGGAGAATCCCTCACTCCACAACCCAACTGCTAGCCACAGGGTGCAGCCACAAGTGCTTGGCCTCAAGCATGACTGCCCTCAGGTTTCGTAGGACCCGCAAGGGGAAATTCTTTGCTAGCCCCCACAATCCGTCATGGCCTCCCACCACAGACCTATAGTTTCGGGTGTTACTAAAATGCCTTCAGGATCTTCACTTTTTTCCTCTCAAAGCCATTTCACTTCCTCAATAAATGAGGATAATATGTAAATTCCCTCATAGATAGCATTCCATTGCAAAACAGACTCTCCATGTCTGGATGTAGCTTCCAGCCCGGATGCAAGATTCCCCAGTTCTTGTGTTCCCTTTGACACTTTAATTGGAATTTGGAAGGCTTTCATGCCTAAGAAGCCATCTTCACCTAGAAGTAAGGCAAGAACATCTAAATGTGCACAGCATGTCTGAGAGGCTGCAGCAGTCTGCAGGGGCTTAGATTTTGGGTGGCAACGCAGATGTATTATCCAGAGGGTCAGCAATAACTGAGGGACTCCACGTGGCTCTCAAAAGTGATTGCTGGTCAATCCCAGCTGGCCTCCTGGGTTACTGCTAAATCCCAATGATTCTTTTTCCTGTTTCCAAGTTGGTCTGGTCCATACATATATCTGAATTTGTACTTTGGCTCTTACTTTTTTTTTTTTTTTTTAGCCCAATTATATATGCATACTTATGAGGTACCAGACTCTTTACAAGCATTTTTTCATTCAATCTTCACAAAATGATGTAACACTGATACTACTATAACCACCAGTTTTCCCAGAAAGGAGTTGAAGTCTAGAAAAGAGTTCAAATAATTGCAGGTCACTCAGCTAGTCTGGTCACTGGTCTGTCACCCACAAAAACCCATGTTTTTAACCAGTATTTCAAAACCCTGTCCTAGCTAGAGATCTATTTCAAAAATAGTTATAGATTTCCCACCATAATCATGAATATCGGCGGCCATTTGGATTCCCTGCTGCCATGTCATACCTTCTTCCCTTGGACAAATGGGTCTATTAGTTGAATATGTATTTGTATCAAACTTATTCTTCCCTTATCTCAGAATAAAAGATACCTTCCTCTCAGAATAAAACAACAGCTACCTCCCTGTGTGTCTGAGGTTCCATCCCCTTCCTTCTCCTTCCATTATTCTCCCTCTTTTTTTTTTAAAAGGAGATAGAAGTTTATTTAATATACCGCAAGCGAGTGGCAGGCAGGACAGCAAAGGAGAGACTGTCTGCCCATTATTCTCCCTCTTGACTCGCTCTGTCATCTCAACATATAAGCATGTTCAAGTCTCTCTTGTCACTTCTCAATATAACATTGACCTCTAACCACTACTCTTTATTTTTCTTTCCCTTCACTGTCAAACCATCACATCCGCTCTCATGGAACTAGTTTGCACTAGCTTTTCCTATTTTCTCTTTGTTCCTTAACCTACTCAATTTCCACCCATAACTGCTTCACTAAAATACCCATGCCAAGATGACCCGTGGCCTCCCATTTGTGAGATCACATAAACACACTTTGCTCTCCCATTCTTGCTTTCTGCTCTATGTGGCAACATTGGCTGCTTCCTTTATACATTTTCTTCTCTCTTGTTTCCATGACTCCATTCTCCTCTGTCCTACCCCCTGCCTCCTGGACCTTTATTTTTCCAACTTTTTTCCATTTTTCTCTTTTTCCTTCTGCATAAATGGTAGGGCAAAATGCCCCTGCATTCTGTTCACAGGCCTCTCTTTTTCCTTTTCTCCTCCTCCTCCTCTTCCTTCTTCTTCTTCTTCTTCTTCTTCTTCTTCTTCTTCTAATCACAAAACAATCTTATCCATGCTCAAAGCTTCAACTAACACCTGAATGCTGATTGTTCCCACGTCTATGTTCAGACCCTGGTATTTCTCTTGCTCTCTAAAAGCATACTTCTGGTTGAGAGAGAACAGCTAGATGAAAGTCTTCCACAAGCACCTCAATGATTTTATTTCTCCTCCATCCTCTTGTATTTCTCATTGGAGGTATTAGTAATGCCATCCCCCAAATCCCTCTTCTCTCCCCCAGGCGGTGCATTTATCCAGTCACCAAGTCCTATATTTTCAAATATTTTGACATTTAAAAAATGTTAATTTTGAGAGAGAGAGAAAGCACCAGTGGGGCAGGGGCAGAAAGGGAGAGAGAGAATCCCAAGCAGAGTCTCATGCTGTCAGCACGGAGCTCAATGCAGAGCCAGATCCCATGAACCATGAGATCATGACCTGAGCCGAAATCAAGAATTGGTTGTTTAACTGACAGCTACCCAGGCATCCCTGTTATTTTTTTGTTAATAACTTTCTTCCATCCTTGTTTAGTTCTTGCTTAAATTAGTTGCATAACCTCCTACTGGGGTTTCCACCTTGTCCATAATTTTAAAAGAGTGGTTACATTGAAATGGAAATATGATCACCTCACTCCCTTCTTAGGACCCTATCATCTTCAGCATAAAATTGCTATTCCTTAAGATTCACATTGAACTTCCTGAAATGTCCAGAATGCCCACACATTATCTCTTCCCCTGCCTTTACACATGCCATGTTTTATTCTTAGAATTTAGTCTCCCTCCTTTGCGACCTTGTCTTTTTGGGAAATCTAGTCATTCAGGACTCAACCCAAGCATTACATCCATTTTGAATTTTGACCGTGCTTTTCAGAAACATTTAATATATCATTTTTCTATGCTCCCATAGAACCTGGTGTACACAATCCTATGCCAACATTGAGCATATGGCTTAACACAGATTTGTTCACTTCTCAGTCTCCCATCTGAGATGGTAAGCTCTTTGAAGTCCAGGACACAAGTTTTTGTTTTGTTTTCCTTTTTGTCTTTTAGAGAGAGAGAGAGAGCGAGCACATGAGCAGGGGAGAGGAGCAGGGAGAGAGAGAGAATCTTATGCAGGTTCTACACTTCATGTGGAGCCCAATGAAGGGCTCAATCCCACAACCCTGGGATCATGACCTGAGCCAAAATCAAGCGTCAGATGCTCAACTGACTAAGCCACCCAGGTGTCCCAAGGGCACAACTTTTTAATGACCCACCTGACTCTCCAAGATCCATCATTGCAGCTGGGTCCCATATCTTAAGTATCCCACCTTGTCATGCAGATCTTGAGCCATATCCTAACTTCTTCCTCTGTCCAGTGCTGCCATGATAACTCATGATGCTCTATGTCTGTGTCCAAGTGATATCACAGCCAACTCTGGAAGAGAAGAGAAATCCTGCTATCATGTACTACTCAACCACTAACCCGTAAAACGTATGACTTCTTATTTCTCAAAACTGTAGACACACATATTAAGCATCAGACAGAATATAAGGAGAATATATGGTATCACTGGAAACCAAAGTACTTTAATAGAATCGTTTCCTAGGACATAAATCATTGATTTTCCAATTTTCTTCTATACATAGTAGGAGAGTGAGCCAAACACAACCCATAAAAGAATGCTCTCCAAACATGTTTAAAAACCAAGTTTACCTCATGCCAATGAGGAACTGACATTTGATTGAATCTGGAGTCTTCCATGAGGAACTTGCTGTGGGACTGAGTTTTCATCAAATTCTAATTCTGCGATGGAAAGCTGTCTCCATTTTCAAGGCATTTGTCCTTGTTGTTGTATATTTGCCTTTCTGTTTATATCCACTCTATTTGTATTAGCCTCCTTGGTTACCATTTATCTCTCTGGTTTCTGGATTTCAATATTTAATCTTTTCTATGACAAACATTTGTTCACATTGTAACATCTCTGAAGTTGGAATGTGTCATACAGTTACTAACACCTGCTAATCATTGGTTGGCTAGAACCATTCATGACTTTGTCGCCCTTGTCTGTGGAAACTTACTTGTTACTCCCGGTGGACTGACTGAATAACTGCAGC
The DNA here is from genome assembly GCF_003009895.1 of Hyaena hyaena. Taxonomy (NCBI): domain Eukaryota; kingdom Metazoa; phylum Chordata; class Mammalia; order Carnivora; family Hyaenidae; genus Hyaena; species Hyaena hyaena. Next base: position 829,733 of record NW_024081396.1, read on the forward strand.
CCCTGGATCCAGAGGGGAGTATTTATTTGTGGTAGTCCCCACCAGAGTGATCGCAGGGCAGGGTTGTCTCTGCTGTGTACCTTTCCAGAGTAATTTGAGCTATCTATTTCTTTTACCTCTTACTCGGAAGCTTCCTTGCCATGGCCTAGAATGGCTACCAGTCCAGAGCAGATGGAATCCAAGGAAAACAACAGAAACTGTCCTGCTCACCATTGTCTCAGTGTAAAGGTACATATCATTCCATGCAAGAGGACAGCTAACCTCAGAGTTCCTCCTTTGTACCAGAGAGTTTGGGGACAAAAACTGCTGTGTTTCACTAACGCAATGTGAGTGTTAGCCTCCCCACATTCCAGTGTTACCAGATGTGTGTTTGGATGAACAGGATGTTACTTCGTGGTGGCGTCTATTCTATTCTGCCGGCTTCTGCCCATTCCTCTCAGCCCTACAATAGGCATATCTGTCAGGGTTCATTCAGGAAGGTAGATGCCATGCAGAATACCGAAACAGAAGGGATTTCATACAAGTGATTGGTTACACAGGTGCTGAAGATTAAAAGAACAAAAAGAAGGCCTGAAAAGAATTGTAACTATCAAGAGCGGCTACTCTTCCTAGGGTTGAGGAAACCCAAGGGGAGACTTGTGCTCACCAGAAGCTAGGAGCTGAGAGGAAGGGCCTCATGTTGCTGGTCCTCAGGTAAGGGGATGTCACATGACTGGTCTAATCGGGTCTCTGAGGAAGGTGAGGTGCAACCGGTCTTATCACAAGGGAGTGCCACAGGCTCAGCGTAGGAGTGTTTTAAAAAGCTAGAGACCAGAGAAGTTGCTGTCCTCTGCTGCTGGAGCAATGTGTCATGAGCTGGAAACAGAGGTCCTTTCCCCTTCTTCCCAATCTCCTGCCGGTGCCTCTCATTAACAGAAGGAACCTAGTAGAAAACTAACTAGCAAGGGAATCTGGGAAATGTAGTTTACCGGCTCCTGCAGAGTACAGAGAAAAGGTGAGTTTGGGGTCTCAGAGACAACAGGGAAGTAAATGACACCATGGGCCGCTGAGTTCTCTGTAGCTGATGACTTGGAACTGGGGACTTTTTCCTCCTAGATGTGATGCTTCTACCAGTGCATAGGCCTTAGGGAGTGTGATATAAAGAAGACCACATTTCTCTATGCTACCCCTTCTTGATCCTCTTCCATAACACTATAAACACACGACAATATGTGCAGAACACACTCTACAGATGGGCTGAGAATTAAACCATAAGGAAAAGAACTTAAATTAGGATGCATAGTGTGGCGATTGTTAATCTAAGATAGGGTTTCTCATCCTTGGCACTATTAACACTTGGGGCTGGGTAATCCTTTGTTGTAAGGACTGTGCTGAGCACTGTAGGGATGCTTTAAAGCATCTCTGGTCTCTACCCACTAGATGCTAGCAGCACCATGCCCCTGGTTGTGACAATAAAAAAAAAAATCGCTCCAAACATTACTAAGTGTCCCTAAAGGGCAAAAATCACTCCTGGTTATGAACCACTAGTCTATGGGTAAATAACAGAAGCTTAAACTCCTCATGGGGTTTCTTGAGGGTAGTCCTTAATTCCTAGATTTGCTTCATCTCAGAGGGAGAGAGAGGGAGAGAGAGAGAGAGAGAGAGAGCCTTTCTAATGTCTTCCTGTTGCCACTCTTACCCCTTTTCTGGAACACTTCGTATCTTTTCCACAGGGCTTGGTTATATCATGGGAAGGTGGCATGCACTCTTCTCCTCATAAGAAGGAAGGGTAGATATAACCCACGAATTATACTTCCCCAAAGTCTGAATTATTTAGTTTAAAATAACCTTCTTCAAGATCTCTTCGTCCATGTGCGGTGACGATGTTTAATCATCTTCTGTAATATTCAGGAGAGTAATCCCCCTCACCTTACACACTTACTGCCTAACACAAAACTATAATTCTCAGAAACAGTGCAGTCCACACCTAAATACAAAAGAGGAAAAATTCTCCGACATACAATATAATCTCCCTCTTGTCTGAGTAGAAATAACTCTTCACTGTGTGGTGTGGTACGCCATAGGTTTCCCTTTATCCATTCTCTGACTTCCAGACCGTGGTTACGGGCTTGCTCGTGTGTAAGAGTCTTTACAAGCACAAAGCTATTTGGCTCCCCTTACAAACACCAAAATGACATCTTTCCTGACCATTGTAAAAATCCTATTTTTAGGTAGGGTAGCCACATAACCCTAAGTGGAAAGTGATAAGAATAAATATATATTTTTATTTTATCCAGAATTGGGAACCAGGGGGGAGGATGTAAGATTGCTCTTTCAGTTATACTGCTGTTAGATTAATGAGCTCTCTGATAGGAAAGTATCCCTGGTGTTTACATGGACATTCCAGACCACCGGTTTGTGGTGATACCCGTGGACAACTAGAAAGAGCAAAGACTTGTTTATAAGCATCACTGGTTGGATTCATCACGGCCATCATCTGGGTGGAATTACAAACATAAGGGAAAGAATTCCCAGTCAAATATCAAATAAAAATTGAAAGCCGACCTCCTTTTCATTTTAGAAGTAAAAAGCCCTGTATTTCTCTTATAACTTGAATACTCCACTGTATTTTAACCAGCATGAGTCTATTTTAGAGACTAATGTTGCAATGCCTTTTTAGGCTTGTAGAGAGAACTAGTTAGTATTACAAAGGTGCCATGGAAAGGTTGCTAGATTTGCAAACTAGAAGACTCGAGTTCTAGGCGTTCCTTTGCCATTAGCCCAATGCATCTCATTTAATCTCTCTGGCTTCAGTTTTCTCATTCACAATAAGAAGAGAATAAATCAGGTGACCTCTAGGTTGATTTCCTACTTCCCTAATTCTGTGAGCTGAGGATCATCTTCCATAAACCATGGATAAGGTAAAATATGCTTCCCCCTGGGGCATAATTATTCAAAGAGAGATCTACTCATTGTGGTGAAACCAAATGAATTTTTGTCAGGGGCTTTGATGCAAGAGTTACCCAAATATACTTTCATTTCAGACAATGCATTAGAATGAATAGCCAGATAGTAAACAGAACCTGGACAACTCTCTCCTCTTTAGGCTCATTCATTCATGAAGAGATTTACACAGTACAATATTTTCCTCACATAAGCTGTTTTTGTTGTGGTAGTAAAAATAAGAGATGATGAGATGAAGCAGTAATCTAACACTTTAGTGGAATACACTTTCCTCCAAATCACTGAGAAATCTTTATTACAAAGTATTCTCTTCTGGTATGAATAAAAGCTGATCAATATGTAAACATTGAGATTTCTTTCCATAAATTGTGGATTTTGCAGAAATAATTGGTATATGCCTAAGTAGTATTTGTTACTCAAGCTCATAATTACTCCATTTATTTCCCCATTCTCTCTTCATCAGTTTGATCATTTTTTCCCTCTTTTGAGGCCCCCAAATACAGAAAGAGTTACAGCAAGTTTGTGAAAACAGCTTTACATGCGGGGATGATTATATTTTTAATCATCAACAAAGAACTAAACAAAGACTTGAGTGGTAGGAGAGGCACCACACACCACTAATTCAGTATCTTTTTGCCAATCAATTATTTCCTAAAATGGAGAGGGGTCTTTAAAGCTTTGCCATCTCCTTGACACTTCCTAAACATGAGGAAGCTTCCATCTTGATACTTACTCCAAATATACCACAAAGTTAATTACAGTCAAACAATTCTGTATCTGGTGGTCAGATTTTGGAGACCCAGAGCACTCATAAGTTTTCCGTCCTTTGGATATGTAATAATATTAAACTGGAACTACTTGTAGCTAAGGTCCCAAAGCAATAGAGATCACAGTCCGAATCAAAGTGTGAGACGGCCATGTAAGATCATGCAAAGATAGCGTGTGATCCCCAGTTTTTCAATTCTCAGCTGACTAACCACCTTTATCTCATGAGAAGAGTGCAGAAGATAAGGTGAAAAAAAGATTTGATGAAAAAGAATAATATTTTGGAAAGAGCTCTTGGAGTACTACAAATCACACCCTCTCCTCAAAATGGAAGCCATGAGGGGGCAGGAGGTGGTCTTTAGGAAACCACTTGGAGAGTTAAATATGTATCTTTTGGGTCTAAATATCACAGTGGCTTTGTGCCTTCCTCACTTCTGAAAAATCCAATATATGAAAGGCTGATTAGTGGTAGAACAAAAATGTCGAGTGTGTTAGAATCAGCCTACATGTCTAGTTTTTTGGTCACTTACAAATGATGAGCTTTCTATGAACCAGAAATGGGCTTTTCAGCAAAGACCGAGAGATGAAAAAGGGACAAAAAGATTTTAGCAAAAAGAGGTTGAAAGTATACCATGGGATGCCAAGAAGCCTAGGAGGTAGTTAGGGAGCAGCTGGGAGTATGCACTTACTCATGTCAAGGAAACTGTGGGTAGGAGGTCCCTGGCGACAAGGTGTCTTTGTATGGGTTACCCCAAGTACAGAGCCTGAGAGAAGGATTTGCATATAGGTAGCTAGGTTTGGAAAGCAAATGAAAACAAGGGTGGGGAATGAGTGAGCAAGAATGATTAAGGAGGAAAGCCTACATGAGAGTATAATTGAGCTTGACTGTAACTCGGACACAGGCCGACCATGACCTCGTGGGGTAGAATGTACCTCAGTATTGTCCACAGAAAAGAGAACATTTATACATTGGGCATAAACGCCCTCAGACTTGCATGTGAGTTTCAGGTGAGTTTCCAGAGGTGTTCTACACAGCGGCATCAGAAAATCTGCCGCAGAGAATGTAAGAAATGCATGATGTGCCAGAGGTGAGATGACACCAGGTAACCCTGCATTTCAGGCTTGCCACAGCAATGGCCAAAGCACAAACACTTGGGTCAAGAGGAGGTAAGGCATAAGAGCTGTCTGATACATAAGGCAACTCCAAAGAACCTAAAAAACATCAATCAGAAGAATTCAGCTTTAAATTTGACAAACTCAAAGGAAGGTAGAAACTATATGATCACAACAGTATTTGTTAAGGTAGAAACTGTCTGCTGTTTTCCTCTTAGCCCTCACTTCTGCCTACAACTCTGGTTTTTAAAATTAGTATTATTGTTATAGTGAACTGGAGATATTAATTACAAACCTGAGTCTATTTTGTGGCTTCGAGAGACCAGAGGACATTTGATTATCTAAGATGACTAGAGGAGTCATGGGACTTGCCCTAGATTTCACGTAAGGGCAAGGCAAGAGCTGGCCCTATAGAATACATTTAAAGGAACAGTAGATAGAAAGTAAAGTATCTTTAATGATTATACCCAACACAACACGCTTATTCAACGTAACAGTTGCATGTAATAAAATTCTCGCTTTAGCCCTGCTTTCATTTTTAAGTTTAATCATATGCCTCTGTGGAATGTCTGATGTTTTGTAGAAGGTAAATAGGAGGGACAAGAATCATTCTTGTATTTCATGCAGTTGTTTCAGCATAGTGAACACGGGATTTTCAAACATGTCCGTGAGTCTATGGACACCACCATTCCACACCATTCCTTCCCACACAGCCTCATATAGCTCTAAAAAGTGCAATCCAAGAGCAAAACATTAGGGGTGAAAATGCTAGAAACATTTGCCAGAATCCTCCAAGCTTGTTCCCATTTATGTCATAAATCACAGTCACTTCACTGACCATCAAATTCCGAGCCTATGCAGTCATCTGTTACTGTACAGCCTCTCCTCCCTGTGTGGGTGCAGACAAGTCTTAATATAGACCCATCCCACATACTTTTCTTCCTTCTGAGTCCCTTCCACTGCTACGGTCTGAAACTCCAGATAGGAGGTCAGCTAATGCCAAGCATTCCCCTGTCCTGGCCATTCTAGAATCCCCCCTTTCTTTCATATCCACTGCAAGTCGTGACAGTTTTGCCTAATAAATATAGATATAACTTGTATACGTGAATGCTTCTCTATTTTCTCCATCTCTAAGTCTCTCCAATTCTACTTTTGTCTCCAGACACCCACTTACCCTTCACAGTCTTCTGAGTTCCCCATTACTGCATGCAAATTATTTCTTCCCCTGCTTTCTACAAAAAAAGAAAAGTTCCTTTGAGGTTCTTACCATTTGGCTATCCCATCCCTTTCCCCATGGTCTCTGGGGCGACCACTTCCCTTAATTCACAGAACACACAAGAGCCTCAACATACCCCACAACGTCCATAATTTTTGATGACCTCAATATCTAAGTAAATGAGCCTAGCTTCACAGTTCCTTGACTTCCTCACCTCAACACTTTCTTGACCACCATGGCCATCGTCATATACAGTGTATTCTTATCACTAAAATTTTCTCCAACTATGACATTGAAAGATTCCATTCGTAGGCTTGTATCTTTCCCCCTCACTTACTCTAGTTCCTGATCTGTAATTCTTTAGCCACATTAAGTCTTCCAGTGGATTAACCCCACCAGTTCTGGCTAGTCCTCTGTTATTTTCTGTATTCACTTATCTCTTTGTCCAGAATCCATAGTCCAGCATTAAAATTAATCCTCACAAATGTTCTTGTAGAACGCTAGCAAGCTGACTGATTTCGCTTTATATCAATGATCTCAAAATCAAATGGACATTTACAACAATATTGCTATGTTTCTTTATTAAACCCACTTTAGCATGATGGTTGGAGGTGGTGAGGACAGATGAATTTTTCTATTTATCTTCATGTTTGTCCTGATGGCTTCATGCATGCCTGTTTGTCCTTGTTTTCTCCCACTTCATGTACAGTTTCTAAATGTTTTCCCATGTGGAAAGAAGGATTCTAGGTCTGATACCAGATTCAAAATCTACAGATTTCCAGGGACTTCACCAGCTCCCACAATTGTGTAGTTATGGTAACAAATCCCCTATTTTGTAGATCCATATAGTTCTGCTTCTTTAATTGAGCCCTAACTGATAAAAACATTCTCTCCTCAACACTTTCCATGTCCCTCTAACATTAGTTGATGAGTATTCTTCATATTCCATTGCAAAACAGAAGTCAGCTGAGAGTAAAATGCACTGTGCTTATTTCATGGAATTTTATTTTTTTAATGTAATTTATTATCAAGTTGGCTAACATACAATGTATAAAGTGTGATCTTGGTTTTGAAGGTAGATTCCCACAATTCATTGCTTACATACAACACCTGGTGCTCATCCTGACAATTGCCCTCCTCAATGCCCATCACCCATTTTCCCCTCTCCTGCACACCCTCCACCTCATCAACTCTCAGTTTGTTCTCTGTATTTAAGAATCTCTTATGGTTTGCCTCCCTCCCTCTCTGTTTGTAACTATTTTTTCCCCTTCCCTCCCCCATGGTCTTCTGTTCAGTTTCTCAAGTTCCACGTATGAGTGAAAACATATGATATCTGTCTTTCTCTGACTGACTTATTTCACTCAGTCTAATACCCTCTAGTTCCATCCATGTTGCTGCAAATGGCAGGATTTCATTCTTTCTCATTGCCAAGTAGTTGAATTTTATTTTAAATTCATTTGTTAACTTGTTTATTCTCAGTTTTACCCATTAGGATATAAGCTCTATGAACACAGGGATTGTGCTGTAGATGTGCACCTTGCATCGTGTTGGACATCTAGCTAACACACAATAAATATTGAATTAAAGAATGGATGATGGCAGATGTCCTGTTTTTGATTGGGGGAGGTGATGTGGGGAGAAAACTAGGTTAAACCAAACTGTATAGGTGGGACTCCTTGGAGAAATTAAAATTCCTTCTGAATTTCCATGATGGAGCCTAAACAGAATCTTTTCTTATGGGGGCCTCTCAAAGGGTTAATGTTTTGTATGATGCACTTACACACTTTTAAAATTATAGATCAGCTTAGTCTTTCATCACAAATGACCAACACTTTTTTCATGGAAAATTAAAAATCATAAATCCACTTAGAGGTTTCCCCCACTATCTCCATATTTTTCCCTTAAACTTTGGAAGGCCTCTTACTACCACAGTCCACACAACACCACAGGGCACCTGTTGAGAGGTAAGTTTGTTCTTTTGAAATAGACCGTCTTCATAAGGTTTCGGTAGTGTGTTGGTTTGTTTTAAATTTAGTGATTAATCTCATTTTTAATTTATCAAACAGGACCAAAGCGCCAATTCATAGCAATCTAGTTTGAGCTCTTGCAATTGTTTTTTTAGCCAGTTAATAGTGCAGTCAACCCTATGCCTCAACTGGCAAGTTTCAATCGTTTCTCATCTTTAAAAAGTTAAGGAATGGTTTATATAGCCTTGAATAGATGCAAAGAGTAGTTTGGGTTACATTTCATCACACAGTTTAAATAGTGTCATCCATTAGTGGGATTCATCCAATTTATCCCTTTAAAAATATCAACAGAGAGGGGCACCTGGGTGGCTCAGTCGGTTGAGCGTCCAACTTTGGCTCAGCTCATGATCTCACAGTTTGTGGGTTTGAGCCCTGAATGGGGCTCTGTGCTGACAGCACAGATTCTGTGCTCTCCCTTTCTTTCTGCCCCTCCCTCATTCACACTCTGTCTCTCTCTCTCTCTCTCTCTCTCTCTCTCAAAAGTAAATAAACATTTAAAAAAATATATCAACAGAGAATTTGTGATGCCTTTAGCAGACTAAACAAATAGGATCAAACTTTATTTAATATCTCATTAAAATATTGGGACTATCTTTCTCCTTATTAACTTTGGAAATCTGAAATTTGGTTTGAGTTGCCTTATTTTAAAAATAAATACATATTACCTCCTTTTGGCAAAGGAACTCTTCAGTCTGAAGAGTTTGCATACCTAAATTGATAATGCCTAAATTGTACTGGCCACAGAAAGCCTGGGTCAGTATGATGTATCTCTCTATATCTATCGATCAGTTGATCGATCAACTGATAAATAGATTTATAAATTGAAATCTGAATAAAAACATTTATTACCACTTGTATTGTCATTCTAAAGGGAGATAGAGAGTGTACTAGTGGAAAAGGAGAAAGTAGAAAAAATTGGAAACAAATCAGAGGAGAGAAGTAATAAGGGTCAAATAGGACATTTTAAATTTGGGGGAAAATGCTTCAAAATCTTTGGCTTTAAAAGTGCTAGAACTTTGGGGCGCCTGGGCAGTTCAGTCAGTTGGGCATATGACTTCAGTTCAGGTCATGATCTCATGGTTCATGGGTTTGAGCCTCACGTTGGGCTTTGTGCTGACAGCTCAGAGCCTGGAGCTTGCTTCAGATTCTGTATCTCCTTCCATCTCTGCCCCTCTCCTGCTGCAGCACTCTCTCTCTCTCTCAAAAATAGACATTAAAATTTTTTTAATCCTAGAATTTTTTCAGTTTAGTGATATATATGGCATTTGTGCCCATTAACATTGCTTTTCCAGCATGTAAATTTAGGTTAATTGTCAACTGTTAAAGTGGGATTTCAACCTCATCTTATTTTTCAGTAAATGTTAACCAAGGAAATATGTATTTTAAGTCCATTTAAGTTGGCAATGAACACATTCAAAATTGCTTTTCATGTTAGTAGACTGAACCACTTAAGATAATTTAATTAATGAATAGTACCATAACACTCAGAAGCAGACCAAACTTTACCAGGAGGCAGAAATCCTCTGAAAAATACTGCTGCATTATCGTTGTGAAGTGCTGAGTCAAATTAAATCAGATTTAACTTTTCCCAGTTTAAAAAAGAAAAAGAGGGATTATTAGTGGCAGCAATAGTCATAATAAACCTGAAGACAAAAAAAAAAAAAGTCATTGAAGAGACTGGTCTCCAAAATTACCAACATGAAAGTTCTCAGGCCTAAGAATATAGGCAAATATGCCCAAGCTTCCAAGTAACTGATACTTCCTAGATTGTATCAATGCTCTAGAACATGAGAAAAGTGGAAAGTTTCCAAAATCACTTTCAAGCACAGCAAAATTCTGTCACTAAAACTCCAGAGATATCTAAGGCTAAGATAATCAGCTCAACTCTACCAATGAAAATACTACAACCATGCCCTAAATTACCTAAAAAAACCCACCTAAAACATTAGCAACAATTCACTAAAAGAATAATATTCCATTGAAGAATAATGTTTATTTCAGAAGTGCAAAGATAATTCAATAAGAGGAATTTTATTAATGTGATCCGTAATGACAATAGACTGAAGAGAAAAAAATATTCCTCAAATGCCAAAAAATACGACTGATCAAATTTACAGGCTCCTGGTAAAAGATACACCCTACCCAGAAGAGAAAAAAGATCTGTCAAAAAATAGAGGTTAAATGTACTTGAGTATATAAAACTATACATTAAGAAAAAAATGGTAGGCTAAATTTGAATGTAGATAAAATATAAAGCACAACCTGACTACATTCTCAAGATATGAGATACACAGAAAGAGAAATAAAACAGAAAGGTTGAGAACAAAGGGATCCCCAAATTAGTTGGGTTTCAAGTTGACCACCTGTGAGGAAAAAAATCAAAATTCAAATTAAAAGGCCTTATTTTCTCACAAGGCTGGTCTACTGGTTTGTCCAGGACATAAGTTCCTTCCACCCAGTACTTGTGGTATGATTTGAGAGGGCTTTCGGAGCCCAGTCATTATGTTCACATTCCAGAAGCAGGAAGAACAAAGGGAGAGGAGTGGCAAGTCTCCTCTTTTTAAGAACAAATCAGGGAAACCACACATACTGTTTACGCTTACATTGCTTTATGCCATTAGCCGACCACACATATTGCTTACACTTTTGCTACTTGTATACCATTAGCCAAAATGTAGTCACTTGGCCACAATTAGTTCCTTTCATCCAGAAGTGAAATCTGTCCCCTCCTTTGAATCCAGGTTGGCCTTGTGACCTGTTTTGGCTAACAGAATGCAGCTGACATGTCATTACGTGATTTCTGAGACATCGTCTTAACATGCCTTAGAACCTCCGTTTCTGTCTTGGAATCCTGTGACTGTCCTGTGCCGAAGAAATCCGGTCTATGACGCTGGAAGATAAGACACCATGAGAGCACCGAGGCTCTCCAGATGACAGCCAGCACACCTGCCAGACACGCGAGCAAGGCCATCTTGGATCTGCCAACCCTCCAGCTGATGCAGCCCAATGTGTAAGGCCCAAAGAGACTAGCAGTGGAGCTAGTGAGCCAGTCCACAGAATGAGAAATAACAAATAATAATTTTTCAAGACACCAGGTTTAGGGTGGATGGTTGCACAGCACTAGATGACTGAAACAATTGCTTATCTCCAGAAAAACCAGGTGGATAGGGGACAGAGGTAACACACAGTTTTACTTCTCATTTCAAGCCTTTTTGACTTTTAAATAACTTTCTCATGTTACCTTTTTAAAAATAACTTTTATTTTATTTTTGTTAATTGCTTCATCTTAGGAGTAGTTTTTATTGAGGTATACTTAACATAAAATACGATAGTTTCAGATGTACTACGTAGTGATCTGACATTTATTTACATTGTGAAATGATCACTACAGTTAAGTCTAGTTACCATCTGTCACCATACAAAGTTAATACAGTATTATTAACTCTATTCCCTGTGCTGTACATTACATCAATAACCTTTATTTTAAATGAAAATTTTCATAAATTTTAATTTTGCAAAGCAACACAAAGGATACACAAAAGGAGATACAATTGTTCCCCTGTGGACTTTAAGCCATTATCTATCCCTTGTGCTAGTGACAGTGTAGAAACATGTTTTTCAGGAAAATCTTATCCAATGAAATCTGGAACAAATTTCTTTAAAATGGGCATGAGTTTTGATCCAGCAGCTCCTTTTTAAGAAATTTATCTTAAAGAAATGACCTAAGCTCTGAGTAAGCATTTTTACCCACATGTGCTCATAACATCTTGATAATCACTAAAGATAAAAATTCTTGAATCTAAATATTCACTAATAATAAATTGATTCCCTGAATGTTACTTCCATGGAGTGGAATACTATATAGCATTCTAAGTTATATCATGTAAACTTGTTTATTCAGGTAAGAAAATAATTATGATATATTATTAAATTTTAAAACATGATAGACTATGTACCATATAGCTACTCCACACAATTCCAGGGGCCACAGGCTGTTGATTTTATATGTTATGTAGAATATTTTGCTAGGAAGAATACCTGATGGACATAGAAAGAGGGAAAATCCCTGGATGTTTGAATTATGACTGACTTTAATTTCCTGGGATTTTTATGGGCTTTCGAGAAAACAAATAACCAGTGCCTTCTAGACTGTCACAGATTTTGGATTCTAGAGTGAACTATTCTGTAATAGGAAATAGGTCTATATTATAAGTAGTGCCTATATATAAACTGTGCCATCATAATGAAAATGATTTGACTGAATTCAATTAGATGGGTAAATAATTTTTTTAATCCAACAACCTTTAAAAAATATGTATGACACAAGTTATGGCATATAACTGAAATGTTAACTTTTTTGACCAGACAATTATGACATCCTGGAAGTCTTACCAACACACACATTCATGGCTTAATGCATTGTTGTGTATTCATATCTATATCCATACATTTGTACTATACACACACACTAAGCATATGTTGAAATTTTGATTTATGAAGAATTTATAAGATAATTTTGCTACTAAAGTCATTACTGAGTCATAGTTCTTAGGCTTAAGCCATATGTTAGTTACTGTAAGTCAAGAACAGGGGAAGAAATCCTTGGCAAGAAGAGTTAGAATTTTAGAGTTAGAGTTAGAGGAATTTCTAACATCAATAAATGCCTACCTAATAGCCAATCTCCCCCTTTTTAAACTAACAGAATTTCAGGTCTGTTCAGATATTAGCCTTCTGCTTCAGGAAAGGATGGAATCAGGAGGCCCAGTCACATCTCTAAGAGGTAAACACTGATTGATCTAAGACAATCATGGCGATGTTATTCCTGTTACCAGTTATTGGCTTAAGGATGAATATTTGACAAAAATTATGGCCAGAGAGATATGAGTGAAGTCTACTAAGGTAGTTTCTGAGAAAGGTTTTCTTGTCCTTAAAGATGGACCCAGGGAAGGGGCATGCTCCCTTCCCTTCTTCTAGCCTTTGACATGCCTATCATGGTGTTAACCGTCTTGTAACCACATGAGGTGTAGCTGATATTATGAGGATGAAGGTATGGGAGGAAGCTAGGTCCTTGATGACATTGCTGAGCCAAAGTATCGTCTTGCCTGGAACTTTCCTACCTCTGGATTTCTTACTAACTGAAAGAATTTTTTTTTCTTATTGTTTAGTCACTTTGGGTTGGATCTTCTTGTTTCATGTAGCTGAGAGCACTCTAATACAGCCTCTCAGAACAACTATCCCTCACTTCACAGTTTCAACTTTTCCCAAAGTCACATTCATGTGTGAAGGCATTTAAAAAAAATACTTTTATTAACTTTAATGGGGGGATATTATGCTACATTCCATCCCAATCTAAGTTATCCAAAGAATTTCACAGATTGAAAAACTGTGTCAAACAATGAAAAAATTCATATAAGTAGCAAATAAGAATAAATATAGTTTGTACACAGTGTAAGATAATGAAGATCTATTTATTGTATTCGTCAAAGATGGCGATTAGTGGTGGTGTTGGAAAGAAATTAAATGGTGTTGCAAGCAGGGAGCAAGATTCTGAGACAGAGATAGAAAGATTAGCATGACAGAAGTTTAAGGACGGATCCCAGGATCAATACATTGTGGAAGAGAAGGAAAGAAAGTAACATCAGTCAGCGTGGTCTCAAATTCTTCAGCCAACTCCATTGGGAGTTCTGGACTTGGGAATGCGTTCAGTTGGAATGAAGAGGCTTGGATTTTATACCCTAGCTTTGACCAGTCATTGGGTTGAGGCTTCTCCTGGGAATGCAGCAATACATTGGTCAAGGTAATTCTCTTCAAATTAAGGCAGTTCCCAGAGAAGATTTCAAGTTGAGGGCTGTCAAGTAATAACCCTTCAGTACTAGAGGGAAACCAGGCGATGCATTGTAGCAGCCACTACAGAGCAGTGCCTTTTTCGGAAGGTGGTGGAAAGTCCTGAGACTCATTTTCATTCATGCATTCAATACCTGCATTACAAAGCTTTGCCTTGATAATTTTTTTTCCTTTGAAACTTTGACCAAAAAAGGGTAAAGGTGAGCTTTGACACACATGGAAATAGCATCACAGAGAATGCTACATCTTCTTCCCTTTCACTTGGTTTGTATATAGAACGCAAATAGGGGTTCATCCAAATATGGCATGAAATTAAAATTTGTTCCACATTTTCTTCTTTGACTAGAAACTTGTGTTGAGTGAATTAGTATGTCTTTGTCTGAAACAGTAATGTCAAAACATCACTTCTAATAGCATGTTTATCTAGTGGGTTTGGGGGGGTTAAAAGCTTTTCCACACACAAAAAATAGTTGTTTGAGAAATACTATCTTTTGTTGTAGTGAAAATTCACTAATTGGGCAATTGTTATGTGCAGTAAGTTTGTAATATATCCTAACCACACATCTGCAAAATATGCTTTCCAATTTTAAGATAATTAAATTGGTTAAATTTTCTATAGCTGTCCGTATATCATCATTTACCTCCATGCTGATGGTGTTAAAAGTACAGAGTAGAACATTCTTTTGGAAATGGTCACTTTATTTGACCATTTAAAAAGTTGTCATTTTATGGGAATTTTAAGCAGCAAAGATACATTCAAATATAACATCATTAGATTAAATCTGATCAATCCAATATCTTTAGATTACATTATCTTGATACTGAACATTATAACTCACCCCCCCCCCCCAAAATTTTCCAAACAGAGGACCTTGCAAAGCCAACAGAAGGAGGGAATTTTTAAAGTCACCCATGTAGCCAGATTCTCTGCTATAATAGACTCTAGTTCTGGCTGACCCACTAACTACACCCAACATGCTTCCCAGAAGCAGAACCTGCTGGTGTCCCTTCTCCTTGACATAGAGTAACTCTAATGATCTTGTGGAAGAGGGACGATGGGGCCAAGGGTATGAAGAACAGAGTCTAGTTACCAAGATTATGAAGACAGAATGTTGGAAAGAGAGTTTAAATGACAGTCCTGTACCCCAAAGTTCCTGGCTCCCCTTCACAAGATTTAGTCCACCTCATTACAGAAGCAGCCGTCAGCTGCTGATCGGTATTGTGGTGCTTCTGGGCTGTGACCTAAGAGAGGGGGTGATGTAAAAAACAAATAAAGTGACATAAAGAAATCCCCATCCTGGTCCTGGGGTTGCCTGGCGAGCTACTCCATACTGTATATACACAAACACCTCTTCTTCGGTGGCGGTTTTATGTGGCTCTACCTTCACTTGCAATTACACTGAATGGAGCCGCAACAAATCTTCGTAATGCCAATCTCATCTTTCCACCTCATTGACAGCTCAGGAAATGCATCTGAAATTCATAGTAGCCTCATAGCCTATGGCAAGAGAAATCCATGCTGCTAAAATTTTATTTTAGAATTCAAGCTGGTTTTCCCTCAGTTTAGGATGCTCCATTTTTTAATCTTTTGCTGCCTACCACACTGTATCAAAATAACCAGCCAATATTGTTCAACTGTCAGGGGCCTCAGCTGCCTCTGAATTTTATCAGTACAAATAAATACTGGAACACGTTAAAAAATAATCCCAATAGATGGGAGCTCATATTAATAGAATTAAAGGCAGGAAAAAATGTGCATAAACTTTGACTTGACTCCCCACCCCCCTTTCTTTACTGACTTAAAAAAAAAAAGGTTGAATAGATATTCAGACTGGTTTAATGTTTAGGCTGATAGGGATGCAAGGCTGGGTCCCAAATTTGTGCAATGTTCAAAGGGAGAGAGATTTTAAAATCCCAGAAAAAGAGATATTTCCAAATTAATGGCATTGCCCGAATGCCTTGGCTCCCTGCACCCCACCAGGAAGGTTTATTATTTTCTGGTAAAATGTTGCTCGGATGGGGAGTGGTAGTCAGCGATGCGTCAGAGCTGCTCTTTGAACACATTAAAAAGCTGAATGCACAACAAAGAACAGATGTTCCAGCATGCCTTATTTATGCACCCATCAGCAATCTTCCAGTGACCACAAAACACAGCCTTTTTTCCCTTCCTCCTCTCCAGAATATTATTTTCTGATAAACTCACCCTCTTTATTAGTTTATTTATTTTTGACCCCAAGTGAACTCCTGGGTAATTGTCTATGTGTGTGCACAAGTGTGCATGTGTGCATGTGTGTGTGTGTGTGTGTGTGTGTATTTGAAAGTCTGTCTCCATCAAAGCTGAATTCTATTGAACTGTGGAACAGGTGTGGATTCTGCAATTAGATCACATTTCAGAGAGAGAGACACTGAGGGTAATAATGGCGGTGAATTCTTCACAGTCGAATGCAGCGCCATAGCGACCAGCAACAATGAAGGAGAAGAGGTATCAGTATTGGGGTGATTATTTTTAGTTTATGGGATCATCTGATTGAATATGGCCATAAGGCACTGGGAACGTGTGTTTGGGGCTCACCAGCTGTAAGGCAAACTTGTTTTACTGGCACTTATCTGAAATGCCTCACTCACCCACCCTCTCTGCTTACAATTGGAATGGAAGTGGCGATTAGGAAGTGAGATATAATGCAGATTAAATGTTATGATGGACCAAGATCCTGTTGGGTTATTAAAACCCATTTGCTTTCACTGGTTTTAAAGGCATAGCACCTTTATTTAAACCTTCGGCTCTAGATCCCTGAGCTTTAAAAGGTGGGAGGCAGAGGAGTGAGGTGAGGGGAGGTTAGGTGAAGAAAAATAATTTAGAATCTAAAGAGAAGAAGAATATTTCCTCTTCCTACACAAAAAAGCTGCATTTTTCAGTGAGTGAATCTAATCCATGACCTCAATTTGAGCTTTAGAAAACAATGCATTAATACAGAAAATACTCACTGCCCCCCCCAGATTGATTTAATAAACTAAAAATAGTGCAAGCAATTCTCACAATATTTGGTCAATTTTGGAACTTCTGATTGTAAGTGGTATTTCCTTAATATGTATTCCGTATTTTCTCTAAGTGGGAAATATTTGGTACCAAACTCAGTGGTGTAAAATCAGCCCTTGGGAGAGTTCCAGCTGTTCCCTGAGGCTTCTCAGAATGGTGCTGTGGGCTGGCTGGCAGCAGCTGCTATCCCTGAAAGAATAAAGGAAGCCAGACAACAGAGGGGAGGGGTTTGCGCAAAATGAAGTCACGAGCATCCTGTGGCCACATCAGGAAACAGAGCTTAGAAGAAAGAGATGTGGGTAGCTTGATGGGACACAGATTCTTCTCTCCTATGGGCCTGGGAGCTTAACATAAGAACCTTTACTCTTTGTCCAGCGGTGTTGAACACTGGATGGCCAAGGTCAGAGACCAGCGTCATAGGATACTGGATCATAGCCAACATATTGCCAAGGGCAGAATTCTTTTTCTGGCACCAAAATGAGCTCTTCCAATGGAACACCTGAGGGATGGAAATGGTTCTATTGTGCACAATGCTACCCCACATTGAGCAATCTGTTACCAGGAAAGGAATTTTCTGTTTTGTATAGGTGGCCTAATTAAGATTCTTAGCAGAAAACCACATTTTCTGACTAAGAAACAGTAAAGCAAGAGTGACAGCAGATATGTATACCAATTTTAACCCCCCAAAACAAAACAAAAATGCATTGTCCAGTTATTATCCAGTTCATTAATTCTCCAGCCACCAAGTTCTATCCGACATGTATTATTTCTGGCTATATTCAGTAAAATAATTCCTACATTATTAATCACCTGAATTTATTTACATGACCTTGACGTTGGGTAAATCGCACCCCTTGCCCATCTAGCTTTCTGTGAAATGAGGGGCAAAATTAAAGATATAGTTTATGAATGTTAGCAGTAGAATCTCTTTTTGCAGACAAAATTTTAGCTAAGGATCGGAACTGCTATATTCAGGAGTGGGGGTGGGCTTCACACTCAGCCATCTTTTTGGGGCTTGCGCTGCCTTTACTAACACTTAAGGTTACTCAGGTAGATGAGGTCTACAATGTCTGAACGTCCCTTCCAACAGAAAGTGTGATTGAGCATCTGGGTCTTCTGCAAAGCATCCCAGATGGGGAGGGAGTGGGTGAGGGCAGTAATCTCAAGCAGCAACACCTCAGGTGGTGGTATAAGCACCAGGTGATGGTCTCAGCTATCAACTGAAGTCTGAGATCTATGTCTTGACCAAGGTCAGGCACCCAACTTGATGACCCTTCTTCACTATATTGTTTGAAGACACTGACAGTCTCGGTCATCCTGAAGACAGATTTGTGTTTCATTTCTGTTTCTCTAACTCAAAGTGGAACGGAAGTTTTCCATTGAGGTCTGATCTAGTTGTCTTATCCATCATTTATCATCAATCATTTTAACAATTATACTGAGAGCCTGAAGATTAGGTGGAATTTTCGTATTGTGTTAATTTTACCATTTTTCTCACCCAAGCTCCAGACAACTCTGGTTCCACTCTGAGTCTTGTCTGACCATATGGAGTGTTTATCTTTACATATCTGAATCTATTTTCTTTGGTTTCCTTTTGTTTTGCAAATGACCTTTTATAAAACACCAGAATGAAGCATAGACAAATCTTTCCCATATTGGCTCTGTAACAGTGTCCTTCTTTGCTGAAGCAATGGGAGAGACATGGCAGTATTACTTATTGTTATTGACACAGTGATGCCTCCTTTGCAGATGTTACAATGTCAATGTTTTGCAGCAAATCTGTATCGTAGCTTTAACAAGCATTGATACACCTTGCCATTTAGTCCTCTGAGTGAACGCTGATGAGAGGCATGGCAGCTCTGTGTTGGCAGAATGTAGGAGATACAGTGTGCAAGCTGTGAAAATGAAGAAGTCAGACCACAGAATTCTGATTGAAGGCTTGACATCGTGGAACCAAGTGATTCAAACAAGATGTAAATCATAGCCTCTGAAACAGAAGAATTCATTCACTCTCTGGTATTCAGTGTAGCAACAAATCAGTAATGGAATTAGCTTGGAATCATACATTCTTTGCCCAGGAAAGAAAATTGGATTTATAAGAAAGCAACTGGTTTGAAAAGCAGAAAGATCTTTAAAATTTTTTTTTCTTCTAAATTTTACTAAGCGTACCCACCCTTCCAAAAGATCAGGCAAAATGATAAAATAACATTCATATAATGCTTCCAATACCAACTGGATGCATAACACAGTAAATGGTTGGTTACAGGCAAATAACTTTCAAATGGATTGAAACTGGGCATTTCTGAATATTGCTCTTGCCACTACACCTCACTCCCTTCAAGCCTGGGAAAGAACTTAAGTGTCAACATGCTCTGCAGTAGGCTGAAGCAATAAATCCAACTTAAATACAAGGTATTGATTAAATACAAGGCATGGATTATATACGAAGTATCAGTGGCATGTAATTAGGCTCGGACTCCAAATTCTTAAATTTTAAGCCATTTACTTCATACACACTGAGATGAAAATAGACAAAACAAGTAGCCAAGACGTTTGGTCAAAAAGGAAATTTATTTTCTCTGGCTTGTCATGTGTTTAATAAATTATGTTGGTGACCCTCGTGGCAGAATGCTGACCCCATGGGTCATGCTTTCACACAACCATCACTCCAACTCTTATTTCCCATCACTGAATATATAGTTGCTAAAGAGGTATTTTTCTCTTGAAATATATGTAGAGGAAGAAATGAGAAATTTCTATATTAATGACATGATAATGACATTGTGAAAATAAAATGGTGATGACATATCTACTGTGGGAATAATATGCCCTCAGGCTAACAAAAGCAACTTACCTGTTTAACTTATTAGAGTATTTTATAAACATATTTGAAATGAGCAACTCAGTTTCTCCTGAAATAAAACAACGCTATAGTTTCTTTTATGCACGTGAAAAGAGAAGATGGTAATTGCTCGCCTACAACCCACCTAAGAAACCGATGGAAATACATTTACAATAAAATCAGAACAATATCATTTCCAGTACCTGTATGATACTCATTCTGGTGAGTCATCCCCAAAGACTTTTTAAAAGAAAATAGAGTTCTGATTCTATGTTTGCCGTTAATTTGCTATAGAGTTGGGCAACCACTTGGTTCCTCAGTTCCCTTCTATCAAAAAGAGTCAAGAGCAATTATTTGAGCGGAGTCTAAAGTGGATAGGTGTGAGTTAAAGAACTTCAGAATTGCAGAGATAAAAGGTTTTCCTTCATGGAATGGCACTATTATTAATATTATTGCCATCATCATTATTTATGCTCCCAGCACACGTATTGTGAAAATGTGTTATTCGCAAAACTGCTATGCCCTCACCATGTCATTTGCAAAATCACCATGTTCTTCTCACAGAAATGTCACTGAAATGTCATTTTTACAATAGCTGCATTATGAATCTGCTATAACTTGAATTGCTTTACAATGAAAATGCAATTTCTTAGCAATTAAAATTATTCCACCCACCCCAGTCAAATAATAGAAAATCGCCTCCCTGCCCAATGTTGCTTATAGTGCATTGCAGAATACTGCAAATTGAACAGAATATGGATTCTTACATGCCTACGAAGTTCTAGGGTCTTCGCCACACCAGTGGTTGCATTGTACCACATGCGGTTATCTGCTAAACCTGATCTGAACTGATGCAGCATATACCAAAACTCTTACAAGATCAGAGGACTGCACTTACTCAGATATATTTTTCAGTTTTCCCAGGACTGTAACCACATCTAAGTTTCTAGGTGTAATAACTCTAGATCAAGGTACATGAGAAACTAGTGTCAGTTTTCATTAAAGAGAAATTCTTTTTATTAACGCGACTCATTAACATTAGGTCTATTTAAATCTCCTCCTTGCGTTAAGTAAAAGTTTTCCTCTTAACAAATGCTTCTCAGAAGCTGTTGACTTGACATACATTAGTATCATCATTTATAAGACTGTAGCCATGTACAAAGCATAATACAAGTCATCAGCAAGATGCTCACAGAATTAAATTATTAATGGATATAGGGTCATGTTTGAAGAGATTTTGGAAGGGTTATTTACTAATTCACTTGTTTTCAAATGAAATCTTACCTAGAAACCCAAAATACAATAGTCTACAATGTAGGACAATGGAGATCGTTCAAGATGAAAGCCTGTGCCCAGTCCCATAGAAATGAGAAGAAATGTGTGTACTTACAGATATATCTAACCAGACCGAGAATAAATAGCAGGGGCCATGGGATGTGAGAAATAAGCCCACTGACCCAATCAAAGGAGGGACGAAGAGACTAGGAGCAGATGAAGTGAGGCTTTAATCAACATCCTCTCAAGAGAGGGTGTCTGATGGATAAGCACATTCAAGGCAGTTACAGCAGACAATTTATCTCTTCTGGTGTAAGTCCCTCCCCTGATTCTTCATTGGCTGAGTACTACAGAGGCTACAGCCTTACCCAGAGTCACCTATGCCCATGTAAGACAAAAAGTAGTCTGAATGGAACAAATGTGCGTTTCTTGAGGTGAGGCAGATTTTCAGTCTCTCCTTTGTTTTTGGCATATGCTCATTGCAAAGCCTGTGAAAATAAGCCTGCAAAATGAGAGGGGAAGAAGAACCAGAAAGTGAAGTATCTAAGGGTTTGGGACTCCATCATGGGAAGGGGGGGTTGTTTGTACATATTTCCAATAGGTTGTAAACCTATTGTTAACCAGATACCACTGCTTTTATTTGGTATTTCTGAAAATGAATCATTTTACTTCTCACAGGATAAATATAAGTGAAAGTAGACAGGACAATGTATTTGCAGCAAAGTGGCATTTTGGCTTCTCTATGACCCCCGCTTAAGCTAAATAATATGTGTGGATGTCATTTACCTTCAGACTAAAGCAGATGGTTGTCTGGGACAAAGATACAGGACAACGCTTCAAATAGCCCAAGAATCAGGAGAAGTGGGAAAGCTTCCACACATGAAAGATAAGTTATAGTTGTATCCCATCTAGATGCACATTCAATCTGTACCTAAGGCCATGGAAAATGTGCTTTTATATCAAGGCCAGGATCTTTACAAAGGCAAAGTGTATTTTAAATACAAATATGAGCAAGCAATCAAAATTCACAAAACATTTAAAGGAGTCCAACAACATAGAAGATTGAATGAACAAAAGAACTAACTATTGAGGAAATAAAGCTAACAAAGTAAGCACACACACACAAAAGGTTTAAAATAAATATGTTGAATGTCCTTGGAGAGATTCCCAAAAAAAAGTTACAAGCACAAAAAATAAACAACTCTAAAAACTGAAAATGTTAATATCAAAATTAAAATATCAGTATATGAATTGAATAGAAGGATTAATACAAATGAAAAGCAAATTAGTGAGCAGTAGGAATAGAACTAGAGAAAGTATGTGACTTCTGATTAAATGGCCCACTGAATGCCAAGTAGGATAAATAAATACAATTTTGAGAAGTACCTAAAAAAAAAGAGGAAAACTTTAAAAAACAAGAATAAAGCTTCTAGAGGGGATTGGGAAGCTAAAAATAGAAACAAAATCAGAGTCTGAGTTCTCATGGGCAAAAACACATGCTAGAAGAGGATCAGATTAAAGTCATAAAAGAAATTTGTTGTGTACTTAAGTTCTGTATCTTGCAAAACTAGCATTCAGTAACTATCATCTACAGACTAACTCAGGAAAAAACGTATTCTAGCAAAATGAAAAATGAGTCCAAAAAAGAGTCAGATATCAGCAGAAGAAAGGGTAATGAGCAAAAAAATCCAACCATATTCCTACTTAAAACATGTTTTAATATTCATGGAAAAGATAATTATTTAACAATCTGGAACTAAAGTCCTAAATGATCTCAGCATGGGAGAGGTTGTAATAAGGAATTTGAATTTATATTTTGCATTTGTCCCACCACTCCCCCTTTCCCTTCTGCTCTACAACTGGGCAAGTGGGTAAGAAAGCTCAGATTACCTCTCCTCTGTGTTTGGCAGGAAACCTAAACCAAACATGCTACTGTAAAGTGCAAGAACCCTTATTTAAGCTCCAACCCCTAGCCAGTCCCCTCTCCCTGCTTTCCCAAGCCTTATTTAAACCAACTTGAGAGTCCACCTTGCTCTCCCAGAAAGCCTTATTATATGATTAATAAACCTTGTCATATCATCTTGGTAGGTGTGTGGTGTCATCAGTCTTGATATCCAAACCAAATTTGGGGGGAGATCCATACCACCTATACGGGTGACCACATCAGGTGTGGAGAGAGAGATGGGAATAAGTAAGATGCAGGAAAATACATAGGTTCTCCTTAGCTCTAGAGATTAATTTTTAAAATCAATACATTTAGGGGCACCTGGATGGCTCAGTCGGTTAAGCATCTGACTCTTGATTTTGGTTCAGGTCATGATCTCATGGTTCATGAGTTTGAGCCCCACATCAGGCTCTCTCCCTATAAGACAGAGCCTGCTTGGAATTCTGTCTCCTTTCTTTCTGACCCTTCCCCACTTCTTTCAAAAATAAATAAATAAATAAACATTCACAATATATTTTTAAAATATCAGCATTTAAATTCTAATATTAAAGGTAAGTCTTAGAAAATAGAATATATAAATTCAAAACAATTAGAGAAAAAACAGAAATAAAAGGAAATTTTCAGTTCGAAAAGGTAAGAAATAAGAATGAAACCGCATGAAAGAGTTACTTTGAAAAAGTGTTTTCATGAATACGACCATAATGCAATAAGTGTTTTAAGACCTCTTTATTCAATAAATGAATCAAAACTTCTATGAACAAATAGTGATTCTTAGTTTTGAGTAAAAAGAAAATCTATCTCTCTGCTGAGAGACACAAACAAGACCAAATTATTTTTAAATGGTTAAAGAGAAGTAATAGAAATAGATGTGCCATGACAAATACTAGGAAGAAGTCAGTGTGATAATACAAATATTATTATTATTATGAGTTGTAATGTTTCTTTTATTTTTGAGAGAGAGAGAAGGAGAGAGACATAGTGTTAGCGGGGAAGGGGCAGAGAAAGAGGGAGACACAGAATTGGAAGAGGGCTCCAGCCTCTGAGCTATTAACACAGAGCCCAACACAAGTCTTGAACCCAGGGACCATGAGATCATGACCTCAGCTGGTCAGACATTTAACTGAGTGAGCCACCCAGGCACCCCCCACAATATAAATATTAAATTAAATGTAAAAACATTAAAGGAAATAAAGTGGATACTTCATTTGACATAAGTAAAATATTCCCCCAAAAATCCAGTTGTAAATATTTATTAGATAACAACAAAACCTCACAATATTTCTAAGATTTCTAACAAAGTAGTTAAGAGCAGAGTCTGGAGTCAAACTGAGTTAAAAATACCAGACCTACTGCTTAGTAAATTAAGATTTGGGGCAAGTTATATCACATACAGTGCCTCACTTTTGGTATTGAAAAATGGGGGTAATACTAGCACCACTTCAGAGTTATTGTGAGCATTAAATGAGTTAAAATATATTAAGTGGATAGATAAATGCACAAAGATAGTTATGATGTTACATTAAATTGTTATCAGAGATGACCCATTGAGAATGAAGCAGGGAGGGGTGAAGAGCAGGAAGACTTACTTTTCTTACTTGATACACATTTAAGATTTTTATTTAAAGACCCTTTATTTATTTTTTTTATTTATTTATTTTACAAATAGTTTATTGTCAAATTGGTTTCCACATAACACTCAGGGCTCATCCCCACAAGTGTCCTCCTCCATGCCCCTCCCCCCTCCCCCCCACATCCATCAGTCCTCAGTTTTTGTCAGCATTCAAGAGTCTCTCATGGTTTGCCTCTCTCCCTTTCCCCCACCATTTCCGCCCTTCTTCTCCCCCTTGGTCCTCCGTCAGATTCCTCCTAATCCTCCTATATGTGCAAACATATGATATTTGTCCTTCTCTGCCTGACTTATTTCGCTCAGCATAACACCCTCAAGGTCCATCCATGTTGCTACACATGGCCAGATTTCATTCTTTCTCATTGCCATGTAGTATTCCACGGTATAGATAAGCCACATCTTCTTGATCCATTCATCTGTTGATGGACACTTAGTCTCTTTCCATGTTTTAGCTATTGTGGAGAGTGCTGCTAGGAACATTGGGGTCCATGCGCTCCTATGCCTCAGCATTTCTGTATCCCTTGGGTAAATTCCTAGCAGGGCTATTGCTGGGTCATAGGGGAGTTCTAGTGTTAGTTTCCTTAGGAACCTCCACACTGTTTTCCAGAGGGGCTGTACCAGTTTGCATTCCCACCAACAGTGTAGGAGGGTGGCCGATTCTCCACATCCTCGCCAGCATCTAGAGTTCTCGGATTTGCTCATTTTAGCCACTCTGACTGGCGTGAGGTGGTATCTCAGTGTGGTTTTGATTTGTATTTCCCTGATGAGGAGGGACGCTGAGCATCGTTTCATGTGTCTGTTGGCCATCTGGATGTCCTCTTTGGAGAAGTGTCTGTTCATATCTTCTGCCCATTTCTTCACTGGGTTGTTTGTTTTTCGGGCGTGTAGTTTGGTGAGTTCCTTATAGATTCTGGATATTAACCCTTTATCTGATATGTCATTTGCAACTATCTTTTCCCATTCCATTGGTTGCCTGTTAGTTTTCTGGGTTGTTTCCTTGGCTGTGCAGAAGCTTTTAATCTTGATGAGGTCCCAATCGTTTATTTTTGCTCTTGATTCCCTTGCTTTTGGGGATGTGTCAAGTAAGAAGTTGCTGCGGTGGAGGTCAAGGAGGTTGTTTCCTGCTTTCTCCTCTAGGGTGTTGATAGTTTCCTGTCTCACGTTCAGGTCCTTTATCCATTTTGAGTTTATTTTTGTGCATGGTGTGAGAAAATGATCTAGTTTCATTCTTCTGCATGTTGCTGTCCAATTCTCCCAACACCATCTGTTAAAAAGGCTGTCTTTTTTCCATTGGCTATTCTTTCCTGCTTTGTCAAAGATCAGTTGGCTGTATACTTTTGGGTCCACTTCTGAGTTCTCAATTCTGTTCCATTGGTCTATGTGTCTGTTTTTGTGCCAATACCATACTGCCTTGATGATGACAGCTTTGTAGTAGAGGCTAAAGTCTGGGATGGTGATACCTCCCGTTTTGGTTTTATTTTTCAGTATTACTTTGGCTATTCGGGGTCTTTTGTGGTTCCATACAAATTTTTGGATAGTTTGTTCTAGTTTTAAGAAGTATGCTGGTGCAATTTTGATTGGAATTGCATTGAATGTGTAGAGTGCTTTAGGTAGTAATGACATCTTAACTATATTTATTCTTCCTATCCATGAGCATGGAATGTTTTTCCATCTCTTTGTGTCTTCTTCAATTTCCTTCATAAGTTTTCTATAGTTTTCATCATACAGATCTCTTGTATCCTTGGTTAGGTTTATTCCAAGATATTTTATGTTTTTTTTTGTGCAATTGTGAATGGGATCAGTTTCTTGATTTCTCTTTCTGTTGCTTCATTGTTGGTGTATACAAATGCAACCGATTTCTGTACGTTGATTTTGTACCCTGCAACTTGGCTGAATTCTTGGATCAGTTCTAGTAGGCTTCTGGTGGAGTCTGTCGGGTTTTCTATGCAGAGTATCATGTCATCTGTGAAGAGGGAAAGTTTGACTTCCTCTTTGCCATTTCTGATGCCTTTGATTTCCTTTTGTTGTCTGATGGCTGATGCTAGGGCTTCCAGCACTATGTTAAACAACAGTGGTGAGAGTGGACATCCCTGTCGTGTTCCTGATCTCAGGGGGAAAGCTCTCAGTTTTTTCCTGTTGAGGATGATGTTAGCTGAAGGCTTCTCATAGATGGCTTTGATGATGTTTAAGTAGGTTCCTTCTATCCCAACTTTCTCGAGAGTCTTTATTAAGAAGGGATGCTGTATTTTGTCAAATGCTTTTTCTGCATCTATTGACAGGATCATATGGTTTTTATCTTTTCTTTTATTGATATGATGTATACATTGATTGATTTGCGAATTGTTGAACCAGCCCTGTAACCCAGGAATGAATCCCACTTGATCTTGGTGGATGATTCTTTTGATATGCTGCTGGATTCGATTTGCAAGGATCTTGTTGAGAATTTTTGCATCCATATTCATCAAGGATATTGGCCTGTAGTTCTCTTTTTTTGCTGGATCTCTGCCTGGCTTGGGAATCAGAGTGATGCTGGCTTCATAAAATGAATCCGGGAGTTTTCCTTCGCTTTCTATTTTTTGAAATAGCTTGAGAAGAATTGGGATTAATTCTGTTTTAAATGTCTGGTAGAATTCCCCAGGGAAGCCATCATAAGGACCCTTTATTTTTAAAAATGTGTAGAAAATTGAGAGGAAAAATCCAAAGTTCCTTTTTTTTTTTTTTTTTAACCACCTCTTGCTTCTCTCCATTCCCTGATAGGGAGATCCTCCAGCCCTGCATCCGCGAAAGAGAATTTGATTCTTCTAGTGAATACATGCTCCTACTTCCACCTTTCTAGCGAATACAGTCTCTCATTAAACCATAATATTTGAAGGTCCTTTCGTCCTACACTTATCAATGTATTTTGGACAAAAGGGTTTTCTATTTGTTTTTGTTTGTTTGTTTATTGTTGTTTTAACCAGGTACAATAAACAGTAAAGAGAAAGGTACTTGTTGTCTTTCTGTGCAAATGCTCTGGGTAAAAGCCCTCCTCTGTCCTCTTACAGGTGGTGTATTATAGTGATAGTCTCTAGATTTTGAAGAAAAAGGGAGGTGAAATCAGTTATTTTCTATGAAGTAAAGAAAAATCAATTTGACATGATTCAAATGAATCTAATTCAAACATATTTCTTTAGAAGTAGGTAATATTTGTGGAATGACAGCAGAACTGGATGTAGAAGAAATTTTACTAAAAACCTGGAAATCTAAAAGAAATTTCTCATATTTGTGGATGTAAGAGAACAGCGATTTAAGATTTCCTGGGCAGCAAAAATAACTGATCCAAAATCAATAGAGGAGGGCTATCCAACAACCAGAGTTTTGGAGAATTTAAAGGCAGAGACAGAAAGAATTGTATGGGCTCCAAAATTTTTATAAAGGAGGGTTTAAGATATTTAGAGATGGCAATCTGGTTGAAAGGGGAGGCCAAGAGATTTATCTTGAAGCTGTATTTTCAGGGTAGGCACATGGTTTTTAATTAGATTTGTGTTTATTTTTAGTGGCTGAGGAGATAGGTTTGGTGGTAGTGGTGATGGTGGTGGTGATGTGGGTGCGTGCGTGCATGTGTGTGTGTGTGTGTGTGTGTGTGTGTGTGTGTGTATTTGGTGGGAGGAGGATGCAGTGGTCACTTCTTTCATCAGCCAACTTTTGGCTTTGAGAATAAGATGAAAGGTAGGGTGATGATAATATATTACTAACATAAACATGCTTGCCATTTTTAAATATAAACTATGTCTAGAAGATAGTAAAAAAGTTACACGAGAAAGTCAAGTTACCATACATGCTTAAATATGAGATATTTTTCCCTCCAAAACTTAAAGAAAAGGAATCACTCGATATTCAAACAACAACAAAGTCTCTCATGTTAGAAAGTCCTATCATTATGTATTTGGAATAACAAAGTGCAGTTTGTAAAAGGACATCATCCAGAACAAGTACAAGTCCAGCGAGAAGTGTTAGAAACAATAGTTTCCCTGGAGGTATCTGCCAGTTGCTGCTGGACTATGATCAGGGGCTTATCACGCCAAGCACACAGAAGACAGAAGACAAACCTTGTCAAGTCACCCCAGCAAGCACCACTTAAACTCCAGACCCCTGAAGACTGAACTAGGAAAAGTCTATCCCACAGCAGGAGTTAGAGGGGATAATTGCCAGTCTTGGCTTTGGATTCTTACTAAATAGAAAAAGAAAAAAAAAGTCTCCCCTAAGAATTGTCAAATGCAAGGGGCGCCTGGGTGGCTCAGTCGGTTGAGTGTCCAACTTCAGCTCAGGTCATGATCTCACGGTTTGTGGGTTCGAGCTCTGCATCGGGCTCTGTGCTGACAGCTCAGAGCCTGGAGCCTGCTTCAGATTCTGTCTCCTTCTCTCTCTTGCCCTCCCCTGCTCACGCTGTCTCTCTCTCTCTTCGAAATAAAAAACAATTTAAAAAAAAGAATTGTCAACTACAAGACTATATTTGTGCATGTTTGAGGACGTTTCTAAAACTTCAAGCTAGAAATTTGAAGTTGTCCTTCAAATTTCACCAAGCGTAAGCATGGCAAGCATAAGCAAACACAAGTACTTCATGAAAAACCTTTAAAAATCTGATGTCAAAAAATTCTTACGTTCTAAAGAACATGAATTGATATTTGAAAATCACAAAGCATATGAAGCAAAACACAATGAGTGGAAGTAAGTAGAAACAAACAAATAAGGTATAATCAGACATCCAAAGGCCATAGATATTGTGTCAAGTAAGTTTATTTTATATGTTTAAAATTTTTTAAGGTAATAAAAGTATGACAAAATAATAATAATTTCTCAAAAACATAACCAAGCAGATTTTTAAAAGGACCCAATAGAAATTCTTGAAGTTAAAAATGTAATAATTGAAAATAAAAACTCAGGAAAACCATTAAACAGTGGATTAGATACAGCTGAGAGGAAAATAAATGAATTGTAGGACAATTTCGAAGATATTCTCCAGAGTGTTGCAGAGGCAGAGTGAAGAATAAATGAGAGTCGCAAGAGATCTAATTGGACTTCTAAGGGAAGCTGATGTTGGAAATGGGGAAAGGCAGTTCTCTGAAGAATAATGCCAAAACATTTTCTACAATGGCTGCAAGATGCCAGACTTAGAGTTGAGAAGCCCATAGACTCTGGTGGTGTTTTTTTTTTTTTGTTTTTGTTTTTTTTAACATTTATTTATTTTTGAGAGACAGAGAAAGACAGAGCATGAACAGGGGAGGGCAGAGAGAGAGGGAGACACAGAATCTGAAGCAGGCTCCAGACTCTGAGCCGTCAGCACAGAGCCCGACGTGGGGCTTGAACTCACAAACTACAAAATCAGGACCTGAGCTGATGTTGGGTGCGCAACTAACTCAGCCACACTGGCACCTGAGAAGCCCACAGAGTCTTAACAGAATGAATAAAAAGAAATCGAGATTCATCCACATTGAAAGCACAAAACACTAAAAATAAAGAAAAAGCAATAAAATCAGCCCAGTAGATTTTACAGACGTACAGTGAGTAGTGTAACTGATGACTTCTCAACAATGATAATAGAAGTTTAAAGTTTTTAGAAAAATATCTTTAAAGAACTGGATGTAAATACACTGTTGACTCAAAATTATATACCTATTTAAACTGACATTCAAAAGCAACAGTAAAATAAAGATATTTTCGGACATTAAAAAAAATGTGTAAATCTTACGTGTGTAATATAATGAAGTTCAACAGTTGTAATTCAATCCCGTATCAAGATATAGAACAGGCCCCTTTCCAGTCAATCCCTACTCTCCCATCCCCACTCCAGAGTAACCATGTTTTTATGCTTTTTCCACCATAGACTATTTTTGCCAGTCCTAGAACTTTATACAGAAGGAATCCTACTCTTTTACAACTTTTATGTATTCTTGTGTAGGGCTTCTTTCAGTGTAATGCTTTTAAAATTCATTCATATTTTTGCATGAATTATATGTCATCCCTTTTTATATTTGAGTAGTGTTGAGTAGTGTTCCATTGTATGAATATTCCAGTCTTTATCCATTTTCCCATTGATGGATGACAGTGCCAGTTTGGGGCTATTATGAGTAAACCTATATAAACATTCTTATGCATGTATTTTTGTGGATGCTTATTCTTTATAAGCTCACATGATACATTTGCAAAAAACGATTCTTCGCTGCAGAGTGAAGTTCAACAATATTCAACAAATCAATACCAATCCTACATATTCTCTGAATAACAAAATATAAACCAATAAAGAAAAGAATTTTATTTTATTTTATTTTTTTTAAATGTTTTATTTATTTCTAGGAGAGAGAGAGAGACAGCGTGAGCAGGGGAGGGTCCGAGAGAGAGAGAGTCACAGACTGAAACAGGCTCCAGACTCTGAGCTGGCAGTCAGCACAGAGCCCGACGCGGGGCTCGAACCCACGAACCGCGAGATCATGACCTAAGCGAAAGTCGGACGCTTAACCGACTAAGTCACCCAGGCGCCCCAATAAAGAAAAGAATTTTAAAACACATGTATTTGTGCATTTAAATATACTTCCAAATAATTCATGGATTAAAGGAGAAACTATAATGGCAATTAGGGAAAAGAACCAAAAGATTTTTTAAATTGCATATGATAGTGTGATACCCAGCTAAAATGGCACTTAGAGGAAAATTTATAGGCTTAAATTCATGTCTTAGTAAAGAAAAAAGGCAGAAAGGAGAAGATATCCAACTTAAGAAGGAAGAAAAGAATGACAGAATTAATCCAAAGAAAGCAAATCATAATAATAAGCACAAAACTTAATAAAGTGGGAAGTAAAGATATATATAAAGGAATAACACACCAAAAGTTCATGATTTGGAAAGACTAATAAAATTGACAGACTTCTAGCAAAATTAATTAAGAAAAAGAAATAGAGAGCACACATAAGTACTCTTAGCAGTAAAAGATGATCATAACCATTACAGATTACATTTTATATAAAAAATACAAAAAAATTTATGAAAATAAATGTAAAATTTAAATAAACTAAATAAAACCCATACGCATATAAACACACACACACATAAAACTTAAAAGCTGACCTAAATGTTTTCTGGAGGCATGCTTTGTCTCAAAACTTCTCTACCCAAGTTGTAAGCTCATTAGGTATAATTCTTTTTTTCAGGTTATTGCAGAAGTAAAATGGAAAATGAGAATGGAGAAATTCCAGGAGTTGAAAGGTTGAAATTTGCAGCTATCACTCATCTCCAGTTGGTTAATGACTTGAAATTTGCACACAGTCCCACAGCTAAGATTGCGACCATTAAAATACAGTCTGGAAGAAAACGCCAAATAAAATCCTGGTTGTCACACCTTTATTAAGTCCTCTAGGTGAATGAAGATGGCTCCCTGTAAACCCTCTTAGACAAAATGGTTCAGGGACTAAGCCTAAGACAAGAATCCTGATAAGCTCAAAGGACTCATAACTATGTTTAGAGGGCAGTCTCACAAAGTAAATGGTGTGCCTCATTTTACATAGTGAAGGCAATCTTTTTTTAAATATTAAGAGAATTTTGTTCCCCAAAATGCCAACAGCCTGGATTAAACAAGACTTGTGACTGTTCAGTACAGCTAGGCTGCAAACATTTTACGGGAAGGCAGTAGATTGAGAAAGCCCTTCTTCAGATATGGCTAAGGAAAGCTATGAAAATGGATGATCCACAAAGTTCAGGTGAGAGCCTAGGAAAATAGTGGAAGGGGGAACTGCTCCTAGGAACATGACCATCGTCTAATTAAGAAATGCTTCTACCTCTAGAGTATCAGGGCTCACTGCATTTTCCCAGTGGAATTTCAGAATTGTTATGGACTAGTAAAAATGATGAACTTCCAATTCTTCTCCTTTCCAATGGGGACATTCAGTTAGTTTCTACTAACTCTGTTCTACCATTATAGATGTACAGAGGAGACACACATAAGATTTTTTTTTAATTTTTTAAATGTTTTTATTTATTTCTAGGAGAGAGAGAGAGAGAGAGAGAGACAGCGTGAGCAGGGGAGGGTCAGAGAGAGAGGGAGACACAGAATCTGAAGCAGGCTCCAGGCTCCGAGCTGGCAGTCAGCACAGAGCCCGACGCGGGGCTCAAACCCACAAACCGCGAGATCATGACCTAAGCGAAAGTCGGAGCTTAACCGACTAAGCCACCCAGGCGCCCCCATAAGATGTCTTTTTTGTACTTAGGTCCCTGAAGTAAGAGGCAGAACTCTAGACGTGATGTAAATCACTGGATCTCAGACTTAGAACCATCATTAAATGAGATTTTTAAAATTTTGTTACTCAAAGGGATGACTATAGTAGGCTGTTATTTATTAACAATTACTCATTTCCACTCGGCCATTGTCAAGCTTCCTTAAAGGACGGAGTATAAAGTCTCACCTCATTGACTTTCAGCTTGTCCATGTGACTTGCTTTGGCCAATGAGAAATGAGAAAATGTGATGTCTGCCACATTTGGTTTGGCTCATGTCTCTTAAGTTCCTACCCTCAGTCATGAACATAGCATGTTCTACATATGAACTGCTTTTTCAGCCTGGGTTCTAGGAATGAAAGAGAAGATGCAGCAGTGCCCACTGAGCCAACCAAACACGATCAAAATCACAATATAGCATGTTACATGAGCAAAAATAAAGGATACTGCAAGCCTGTAAATAATGGAGTTATTACAGCAATAGCTGGTGATCACCAACTTATGTTGTGAGACTAGTATAAACTTATTATCAAAACCAAGAAAGAAAAAGAAAAATATAAGAAAATATATAGGTCATTTCATTCATAAACATATTAAAAATTCTAAATAAATATTGTCAAACTGAATCTAGCATTCCATAAAAGGGATAATACCAGACTGACTAACTTGAACTTATTCCAGGAATGCAAGTTTGGCTCAACAGGAGAAAATGTATTCATAAACTTATTACATTAAAAGAATAAAAAAATCATATTACCATCATAAATGTAGAAAAAGCATTCAATAAAATTCAGCCTTCATTTACAATAGTAATTTTAAACACCCTCTCAGGAAAGACAACTGTCCTAAATCTGATATAACACGTCTATGATAAACCTATAGCAAACATCCACTCATATTAAAATCATTTCTTTTGATGGCAGGTGAAACATATTTGTTGAATGATCTAGTGGATTGTATTCAAAGATTTTCAAAATGAAAAAATAAGAATTGGAAACAAACAAAAATATCCTATGTCATAGATATTATGACAAACAGCCTTTTGAGAAAAATAAAAAAATACTGTGTTTCTGATCATTCCCTGTTTTTTTTTTCCATATTGTATGTCATCTAAGGCTATACACATTACAAATATAAAGAATCTTCAAATAATATATTTGATTTTAAAAGATGATTAAAGAAGTTTGCTAAGTATAGTAAGACCTTGATTTGCAAGAATAATTTGTTCTGGAAACATGTTTGTAATCCAAAGCACTTGGATATCAAAGAGAGTTCCCCCCCCATGGAAATTCAGATGATTCATTTCAGGACCCCAAAATATTCATATAAAATGATTACAATACTGTAATATAATACAAAATATTAAAGAAAATACAAAATATAAAGGAAATAAATGAACCTGGGCTTACCTTTGAAAACCTTCGTGGCTGATGTGAGGGAGATGAGAGAGGAGGGTTATTGTGTAGGATGACTTTCGCTCTCACTAATGGAATCACTGCAATCTATTGGTTCAATGTAATCATTTTTCTTTTTGTGCAACTTTAACAAGGAAACTATCCAATGAAACTTGCTTTTGCCTCCTTTTGAGGAAATGTGGCATTGCATTGTCATTAAACAGATTCATCGCTTGCACTGCTACAGCCTTATTCAGGTGGCGTTTTCTAAAGAATTTTGCACTGTTTCCCACATTTTACACATCTCCCCAGTCTCATTTGAAGTGAGGGATTCTTCTGCCTTTTTCTCCTCCTCCTCTGCAGCCAGAGAGAGAAGAACCATTGGCTCACTTGAGATCATGTGACATTTGGCGTCATGTACCTCACGTACTTCTCTTATTGCAGGACATTGCTCGTCTACCAAGTTAAAATTTATTAGAAATGTTTGCTCATCTTGTGGAACACTTGCAGAATGATTTACTTGCAGTCAAAGGTTTTACTGTAGAAGATTAAGAAACAAAAGCCAACCATATTTTATATACCACTAACAAACAGAAAATACAATATAAAAAGATACAATTTAGAAGATCAATAAAAACATAAGATATATAGAAATATACCTAACACAATATATGTAAGACCATTATGTGGACGATTTTTAAATGTGAAAGCCATAAAGGAGCATAGATGAACAGAAGACACCTTCATGTTCATCGATAAGAAGATGATGTTTTAAAGATGATTATTGTCCCTATACTAATATCTAAATAAAATGTAGTTCCAATTGGAATCCCAGAAGGATTTTTGTCAAACTTATAAGGAATTCTAAAATTTATAGGGAATGGCAAATGACCCCACATAGTCAAGACACTAATAAAGAAACTAACCCTTCCAGAAAACAAGACTTTTTATAAAGCTCTAATAATAAGGACAAGGTGAAGTTGGTGAAGGGATAGTCAGAAAACTGAAGAATACAAAGCCTAGGTAACAAATTCTACTACATTAAAATTAAAAATAAATACCAGACTGGGGTTTCCAGGGCTGGAGGAAGAGAAGATGGGTATGGAGTTTCCTTTTGAGAATGATGAAAATATTCTGGACCTAGACAGAGCTGGTAGTTGTACAACATGGCAAATGTACTAAATGCCACTGCGTTGTTAATTTTAAAATGGTTACTTTTATGTTATGTAAAATTCCCTCAATTAAAAAACCCCAATAATAATAGTACCCCAAAAACTTGTTTGTTAAGAAATAGTGTCAAAAGGCAACTCACAAACTGAGTGAAATATTACAATACAAATAAACTGACAAAGTTTTCAATTCCAAAATATACAATGTCCTCATATGAACATGCTGTCACAGAAGAAAATTCATGCCTTTCCCATAAACTTGCAAAAAGTGATCAATATCCTTAATAATCAGGAAAATCTCACTTAAAATCTCAATGGGATACCATTTCACACCCATCAGATTAGTAATAACAATAGTAATAATAATAACAACATAAAGTCCGACAATAAACAAAATAAATAAAGTCTGACAATACCAGATATTAGCCAGAACATGAAGCAATGTTGTATTTTATATACTACTGATTAGATTATAAGTGCTGCAGCTACTTTGGAAACCTATTTGGAATTATATCTAAAGCTACAGATTCTCCTTTCCTATGGCCCAACTATTGCCCCCGTAGGTAAGCGCGCCAGAGAAGCTTACACATGTGCCCCAGATGACATTGCAGAACCATCTAACTGCCCATCAAGAGTAGAATATGTAAGTAAATTGTATATTCATAGCATGATAAAGTATGTAGTAGTAAAAATGAATAAAATTTGCCAAACCTATCAATATGAATGAGTTTCAAAATTCAATGTCAAACAAAAAAGCAGGTAGTAGAAGAATTTATTTTGCAGGAGTCTATTTATACGTATGTTAAAATTGCAAATTAAACAACATATATACTAATATTTAACTCAATTTAATTTAAGATTTTATTGGCTCGAACTCATAACCCTGAAATCAAGAGTCGCATGTTCTACCAACTGAGCCCGTCAGGGGCCCCATTTAGTAATATTTTAGAGAAGAGTGGGAGGGTAATTAGCAGAAAACTTGGAATACTGGTTACTTTCAGAAGGGAGAGAGGGAGGTCCATAGAGGAGGTTCAAAGGCACTGGGATTGTCCAGTTCTTATGCTGGTCAGTCCAAGTTTGCTCATTTTCTTATTATCCATTAGCATTCTTTAAAATGTGCTTATACGTTTCACATGTATATGCTGTACGTATGCTGTATCTCACAATTTTTAAAAAACAGAAAGAAAAACTTATGGAAATCACAAATATATTCCAACTGGACAAATAAGTAAAGCCAACTCATAATGTGATATGAAGAGGTATTTGCGGTTTGGGGATAAAAAAAATAAATACCCAATGATAGAACACTGTATATGGATTCCAAAAATGCTTATCCATTCTCTTGGAGAGCCCAAGGTATGCCACAGTTTCTCAAAATAAAATTGCTATTATATTCTTTAGGATTCTTCTGGTTATATATCATAGAAACCTTAAAACCTAACTATCTCATGCAAAGGAATGAAATTTATCGGAATATTCATGGAACGCTGGAAGAGTAAGAGTGCAGCTTGCCTCAGAGATCTTACTTCCACCATAGAACCAAAGAGTTATATTTCACTTTTTTGCTTAAGATAGTTTTTAAGTTTCTAAACATACAATGAAAAAAATCCTAAATAATACAATTAGTAATTTTACTTTGAACACCACCACCAACAAACTTTTGATGTCTTTTGCCCCTGTTTCACTCTACGTGCCAGCTTTTTTGTTTCATTGTCCTCTACAAGGCCAGAAACGTTATTGAAAACTACTCCAGGGCTCATATTTTCAAGCTTCACCACAGAGAAGAATGGAACACTTTCCTTGACAACCAAGTTTTAAAATCTCAGAGAAAGGCTCTGAATGGCCTAGCCTAAGTCAGATGCCCATCCCTGGGCTAATCAACTGTAAGCAAGACGATGGCGACACCAAGTCAAACCCCACTGCTTGAATGAGAGGGAGATTCCTTATTATCCCTCAGTGTTCAGCTTAAATACCACTTTCTCAGAAATGCCTCTTAACTACACTATCTATTGTAGGTGCCCTTCTCTTATTCTCTCTCGTAGCACGCTGTTCCTTCTGCAGCACCGACCACATGTAGCTGCTTTACTTATTTGTTTACCTGCTAGAGTAGGCAAAATAATGCTCTGCCCCAAAGATGCCCATGTCCTAATCCTCAGAACCTATGAATAAATCACCTTACAAACAAAAAGGAACTTTTAGATGTGATTGTCCTGGAGATGAAGAGATGATCCTGGTGGGTCCAATGTAATCACATGAATCTTAAAAGCCAAGGACCTTCCGAGCTGTGGTCACAGAGAGATGTGATGACAAAGGAAAAGTCAAAGGACTGTGACATGAGAAGGACTTGCTCTGACGTTGCTGGCTTTGATGATAGAGGAAGAGAGGCTGTGAACCAAAGAATACAGGGGGCCTCTATGGGCTGGAAAAGGAAGGAAATGAATTCTCTCCTACAGCTTCCAGAAAGAAATGCACCTTGATTTTAGCCTCAGTGAGACCATGTTGGACTTCTGATCAACAGAATTATAATATAATAAACTCGTACAGGTGTAAACCACTAAATTTGTGGTGACTTTTTACAACAGCCAATAAGCAACTAATATCCCTGGCCATTATCTTCTCTTAGAATGCACTCTTTGAGGAGGGAATATTTCTTTTTCTTTGTATCTCCATGCACAGTGTCTAGCACATATTTGTTGAATGAACAGATGAATTAAATGAATGAATAAGAAATTTGTGACTCCTATCCAAAAGTTCATCTTGCAGTCTTCATATGAAGTGTTTATCTTCCCTCTGTGGGAGTCACAAATGTGGAGAATCAAATAGAAATTGAAGCTGATGATCTCAAGTTTCTCTCTATGGGTCAGAAGGGAAAACTTTGGCTCAGAGAATGTGAAAAACGAGCCCTCTTCTGCAAAGAGAGAAGAATTATGCCAAGCCAAGAGAACAATCAAAGATGCTAGCAAATCATAGAGCTGGGACAGCACTTACTCTCTATTTGAGCCTTCAGATGGGATGTGTTTTCAGTTAGCTGACACTTCCTATTCAATTTCCAGAAGGTTCCTACTGTCACAAGCTTGGTGAAATACTGGGACATCCACATCAACCCCAAAATGGTCTCTTTTCCGGTGCAGATTTTATGATTTACACCCATTAATGGAAACTAGTAACTTTTCTGGAAGAAAAATGATGGCATGTTCTGAGGAATGTATCCTTTTTCAGGCAATTTGTTTTTGAAGAGAAAGTTCAAATTACTGATCAGATAATTCACTCTGTCTCTGTGGGTTCAGCAATAGAATACCTTTAGTACTTAGAACCAACCAGTTAAAACGGGCAGCTCTTTTCACCTGGAATAATAAAATAATTGTGCCACAAAATGAGCAGGCCACTGTAAAGAAAGGGTTAAAGCAATAGCATCTGAGACAGACTTAGAACCACAGAAAGACTATGAAATATATGCAGCAAAACAAGTTGTTGGAAGGCTAAGAGTGGGTCTTGACTATTTTCATATAAAACTTCTGCTTCTACCCCGTATCCTTAAAGCCGCATATATATGTGTGTGTATGCATAAATATGTGTACGTATGTATATGTCAGCTACTGCTGACAGGTAACTTCTTACTCAAAACATGTACATATGGAGTGGCTTTGCATGGTGGTCCAGCCAACTCATGAAGCTCCGGGCAGAGAAAACATGCCTTGCCCCAGAGTCCAGGGGCACCCCCTGGCAATAAATCATTATTCCCATCTGCAGATGCACTCCACATCTGAATTAGAAGCCTTACTCTCACTTTCTCCCTCCCTTTCCTTCTACCAAATATTCTTAGATCCTTGAATTTCCATCTCTCTTCATGGTAACTGTGGAGGAAATGATTTTGGACGGAATTAAGTGGGCACAGGTGGTATATAGTACATACTAGCTCCCAGCATAACATCTGCTTCCGATTCTTCAAAGCTTCTTATTTTTACAACAGTCCTCTTTGTCTGTTCTCTCTTTTTTGTAGTTCTGTGGGGTTGGTCTTTTTTCTTCCTATTTCAAGTCCCTTGAAGAAAGAGGCAATGGGGGTGGAGGACAGAGAAATTCCATATGCTTCATCAGCTGATAACATGTAGTTATGTCTGCAGATCTATCATGGTTCACGCTTTCTAGGCCAGCACTGTCCAGCAGAGCTTTCCGTGAAAAATGGAAACATTCTGTATCTGCACTAGACCTGTCTATCTCCTGAGTACTTAAAATGTAGCTAGCCTAATGACTAATTGAATTTTAAATTTGGTTTAATTTTAAGTAATTTGAATTTAGCTCTCTGTGTCTAGTTGCCGCCATATTGGGCAGCACAGTTTTCAATACCCGACGAGCATTAGAAAATTATAATTCACTTTTGCCTACACGTTTTGCTTTATACATTATACTTGATTTCCTTAAGATAAAATCCTTGAAGGTTAAAGTTTGCATTTCAAACATTAACGTGTTCCTAAGGATAACCACTCTCTCTATCGCTCTTTCTTGCTCTCTCTAAAGTTCTTTCACACCATGTTTCCTCTGTAACTCTTATTCTCTTTTCAGTCGTATCCAATTGCACACACACACATGCATACACGCGTGCGTGCGCGCGCGCGCACACACACACACACACACACACACACACACCCAGAACACTAGATTCCATGAAGAAAGACGTGTCTGTCATTCCTAGGTATATTGCTTCTGAAAAAGTAAATGTGAGAGAAAAGGAGGAAGTGTGTGATGGTTAGTCTTGTAACATTTCCAAATGTAAATATTAGGGAAAGTTTATAAACCCAGGACAATGTGTACACGGAGAGCCATGAGGTGCAGCTCATTACAGAGTACCTTGGCAATGACGCAGCTTTGTCCAAAGTGAAATGTGTGATGAAGTGTTATCATTAACAAAGGAAGGGAAAGCAAAACAGAATTGGAGATTTTTGTCAGGGTTAGACCTTCAATAGCT
Organism: Hyaena hyaena; assembly: GCF_003009895.1. NCBI lineage: Eukaryota > Metazoa > Chordata > Mammalia > Carnivora > Hyaenidae > Hyaena > Hyaena hyaena. Next base: position 870,136 of record NW_024081396.1, read on the forward strand.
TCGTGAGGTTTGTGAAATGCTTTGCTTCCATCAAGGGATATTTTTCTTTTCTTAAGCCATTGTTGGTCCAAGTGAATGTTTAATAAATAACCCGCTTTTATTCCTAAGTGGTAGGCTGGACTCTGTAACTAATAAAGCCTGTTGTTTGACAGTCCCGCTGACTGTCTTTCTATCATAGAAATAAAGATGGTGACATGCCATTTTGAATCCAACCAGATCCAAACCTCCCATCAGAAGTTAAGGTTTGCTTTCTAAATTTAGTATCATAGTTTCTCAAATGTGACTGCTAACATGAAGAAGACTTTCATTACAACAAAGCATTCCTGGGAGGACCTAGCATGCTGTTCTAGCAATCCCTTCCTATTGAATGCTATCTCCCCCAGCAAATTTCAACATGGCAGGCATTCGCCCTGATCTTTCAAAGTTGAGCTATGGCCGTAACATCCTTTTAAATAACATTTTGGTTCCCTTAGGAATCAGATATGAAATAAGGATTGGTGTACTTGGTTTATTTCAGAGGTACAGTGACACTTGTATGTGAGTAGGCAAGTAATACAGGGAAGGAAAGGTAATCAGTGGAGATGCATTATTAAACCAGCTACTGTTATGAGTGACTGACGTTTAATCCCAGGGATTAAATGCAATACAGTGTAAAATGCTGGATAAGGGACAAGGGCATTGGGATACTTGTACTTCCATAGCTGTTAGTCGTTGATTAAGGAGTGCCTTGGATGTTGTGTTAATTCTTGGACGCATCACTAAGGTGAGGTTGGTCTTTTCTATCCAAGGGCAGTCCTCTAACAAAGATTCAGGAGCGGGCCATTGGACGCCAGGCTGGCATGCACCAATAGAGTGACTGGTTCTGAGGGCATAGGGGCAGAATTCTGACAGAATCTACTACATAAATATTACACAAGATGGAATCCTTCTTAGAGTAAAGAATAACAGTTCAATAGAGTTCATTTTAGTTATTCCAAATATTGCATTTTCTAGTTAAAAGAATGACAGGTCTAGAATTTGATAAGTCGAAGGATAGAGTTCTAGGCAGGTGGTAACAATGATTATTATTTCAATGTTATGTCAATTCTCTTCTTCACAGTGGTATACTGGCCTAGCCACATTTGGAAGGAATTAAGACTGTAACAATTGAACCATGAGTCTAAAGGCAGAAATCATTTCATTCAAACAGGTAGGTGTGGGCAATTTTCTAAGTGCCCATGTCAATTCCTCTCCATCTCTTATGTGTGAAAAAGTTCTCTGTATTGTGGTTCAGAGTTCTAGTTTAATTTAGATTTCCTTTTCCTTCTGGCAGTCAATGTACAAATTTGATATCAGTGAAGAATGTTGCAGTACAGGCATTAGAAACAATCTACAGGCGAAGCTTAAGTCATTATAGAATAAAGATAAAACCAACTTGCCCTGTTTCTATTTACTCTTTCTGCCTAATTATTTTCTACCTCCTACTTTACGGTATTTTATCAAGTATTCTTTAGAGTGAACAGCTGACCTAAGGTGTCCAATTATTAAAGTCTTAATACAATAGTGAAGTGTACACAGCACATATAAAATAACAATATCTCTGCAGCTGTGCAAATGAGAATAACTTTGACCCCACTTACCAGGTCACTTCTCAGGAAGAATAAAAAATAACTCCTTCTAGTCTAGGTTGCAATGACCTTGGTAAGTCCCCAAGCCAAAATGGCTTCCGACCTGAACTGACCAGCCATATTGCTTTTGTAATGAGAAGCTTTTCTGGAAAGGCCATAAAGATTAAACTCCTTATCTAAATCATGAGACTTTTCAATTGTTGGCATTTTATGTTGCAAAAAGATAGATTAGAGTCTTAATATTCTGTTGGATTAAATAACCCACACTGCACTATGACAAAATATATGAGTTAGTGTGCTTGAACTGACATAAATGCCCTTATATACTAGCACATTTTATGTAGGGTCATATAAATGAGAAGAGATAATTTGTAATAAAAATAAACATATTATTCACTATTGTTAACAATCTCAGAAAAGTTGGCATTTGCTTTTTATGGCATTCGTTCAATGCTCCTTCAACTGACAGAGGGTTTTACTCTCCCCAGAGGAGAGAGAAGTGAAATCTTCCTGGGCAAATACTGTGTTTGTTGTGGGTAGGTGCCTCTATTTTCTAAGCCGAGCAAACTTCTGTGACATATTTCCTCCTGCAAGAGAAAACTGACATTATGTAGACAAAACCCAGGTAATTGTAACTGTAAATCATCCCTCCTTAGATATTAAGGTGCTATTTGTGGGTTATTCAAAAGGCAGGTTTACAGTTATTCTTAAGAAGCTGAGTTTATTACAAGGTAAGAAATCATTGTTGGTATTTAAGCAACTCATCGATACTTTTCAACATTATCCCCTAATCAATTCGAGCATCACTCTTAGTTTGGGACAAGCTTTCTGCCAATGGTTGAATAAAATAATGGCTCCCAGGCTTCTATTTTTTGTAGCATCAGAGCTGCCCGAAAACTCTGCCTCCTGTTTTGCCGCCCTTTGTATACCTTCTAAAGAGTTCAACAAATTGTCAATGAGCTTTTTTTCCTATTTTTTTTGTGTGGCACATGCTTTGTCCATAGAGGTGGGGGGAGTGGGGGAACACATGTTTAGGATTGTGGCCATTTTAAACTAAGGGGGTGCCAAATCACAAACAGTCTTGCAGCTGATCCACTTTGCAATGTTGTCACACATGCCTAACAAAATATTGTACTACCGACACAATCGTTGTCTTCGGCACTGGTAATTAACCTTGTTGAGTTATTTTAAACAAGCCTCATGCATATGTCATAAAGCAAATGACAAATTAAACGTTCAGACATGATTACGAAAGCTATTTTCCTTTTGGATTTAATTCTGTTCCTGCCGAAGCTTCTGTTAAGTCGCACTTGAAAGATCCATAAGGGAGGAAAGAACGTTAAAGACCCCACACAACCTTGACATATTTGGTATTGCTTTCTTTGTTTTGGGGTGAGTCCCAGTGATATGATCTGCCCAAGGTCACACAGCTAGTTTGCTATGGAATCAATAATAGATGCTCCTCACCTTGCAGTTAATATTCGTTGCTCTGGTCTTTGTCTTGGTGGATTAAACATATGGCCCAATGTGAGGAGAGGAAATATTTGGCCTTATGGATTAAAAATAAGCTTATGTATTTGCCTCTGAAAAATGTCCAAGATTCATTCCTGTTCTCTTCTTTGCCTTTTCATTTTACTTCCACATTAACCAAACTTTGTCCAGGAACATTATCAATCTTTCAAACTCATTAAAACCTCAAAATTCCATTTATCTGAACAAATACCATTTGGCTTGGTCCATGTACGTCAATGCCGTCATTTGTGCTATCTCAGCCGTTTGTTTTCTACAGGCTGACGTGATAAACATACAGCTTCTCTTTGGAAAAAGGCATATGAAGAGTGTCCCAGTCAGGCAAAATGTGAGGCCTGTAGTATTTCCAGTCAAGGAGCTGAATACACACAGGCTGAATATCATGGTCACATATATGAATAGGGGAATCGCTAACTGAAAAGACTGGAAAAACAGAGACTTTTGTTTTCATTCAGCTTGCTACCTATTAAGTTTTAGGACCTAGAACCATATTTATCAAGGTTGACATATGTACCATATCATTTTCCTTTCAGCTCTAATATCTCTACCCCACGATTAGTGTATCTGTGACAAAGGTGATTTAATAACCCCCAAATGTTCATCTAACTGCTACTATCTTTGGCTATCATTTTCATCTGCATGTTCTGAAATTCAGCAATTTAGTCCCAAACTACAAATCATCAGTGCTAAAGTTAATTCAATCATTCTTTTTTCCAATAGCAACGTCTCCTAATACTGAAATGTGACCTGAAGGGGGAAAAAAAGTAATTATAATTATGAGTGTGTATTTTACACGTTATTATGTGTTTGTGACGAAACAGAAACTGAGAGATAGATAAGAAGAACAAATTTGGAGTGATTTTCGGAATGATCTAAATCTGTTTCTTCCATAGTTTCAGCTTTGGGATTTAGCACTTTGCAAAGATGTAGCAGGCAGCTGATAAAACCACATTTCTTTATACCTGCTTTACTCAGCTGACTGTAGGTGGATTTGAATGTCTAATAAATGGACCATAAAATAAATACTCCCTTTTTTCCTGACCCAAATGGACCACATCTAAGCTACACACACACACACACACACACACACACACACACACACACACACCACACATCACAGGGCTGGTGGACATTAGACAAATGAGCATATGAATGGAAAGGGACCAGTCCGCAGAAGTAGAGTGACTAACTCTTGTTTAAAATTTCTTTTTTTTAAGATTTCATTTTTAAGTAATTTCCACACTCCTTGGGGGGCTCAAACTCACAACCCCGAGATCAAGTCGCACGCTGCCCTGACTGAGCCAGCCAGGCTCCTCTCCTTATTTATCATCGCTGACATGAGCAGTGGCTCACTGTTCCATTGACTTTATTTCTGTGAATTCTAAGCTCATTTGGTGCACATTGCATACATCTACATAGTCCTTCAAATGTCCACACACTTTCTCAAATGAGAGTGCTTTAAGGAAGAAGCTCTTTTATTTGTTATCTTTAGCTTTTCTACGATATTTATATTTTATACTTCATATCTATGTAGCCTGGAGGACGGCGAAGGTGATAATGTTGGAGACAGATGTCGCCATTGTCCCTCTCCTACGGCCTCCACGTTCATTTCTACACACTGTGGGCTGCTTACTGCAAACACCTGTGCATCTGCCTGGGCTTTGTTCTGGTCATGGAGCCCTACTCAGCCATTTTCAGGTCAACCAGAAGTGTCAGAAAGTTAACACCTTGGAAACACCCTTCAACCACAGATGGGGATTTAGAAGATAACTACTTCTCCAGCCCTTGGCTGAGGTAAATCTGAAGCATGTCCTACAGTGTCTCTCTCAGTTCTCCAGCAGCACTGAGCTCCAGTTGACCAATGTTGGTAAACTTGCTCCTTTCCCTGGCTCACTTTGTTATAGCCCTATTGATGTTTACAGTGATCAGCTTCCAAATGAACTACTTGTACTTGACTCCTTGTCTCAGAGCTGGCTTTTGGAAGAATCCAGACTGGAATACGTACAGTGGTTGAAAGTATAGCTCTGTATTAACCTAGAGCTGGTTTCCTACCTTAGCTCTACCATTTCCTAACTGTACAGTAGGGTCAAGTTAGTTGAAACTCATTGAACTTTGGGGCGCCTGGGTGGCTCAGTCAGTTAAGCGTCCAACTTCAGCTCAGGTCATGATCTCACGGCTCATGGGTATGAGCCCCGTGCTGGGCTCTGTGCTGACAGCTCAGAGCCTGGAGCCTGTTTTGGATTCTGTGTCTCCCTCTCTCTCTCTAGCCCTCCCCTGCTCACGTGCTCTCTCTCTCTCTCTCTCTCAGAAATAAATTTTTTAAAAAAAACAACATTAGAAAAAAAAAACCTCACTGAACTTCAGTTTCCTGGTTTTTAAAATAAGAGTGAAAATACTAAAGTTATTGATAAGGTTAATTGAGGTCATATAAAGTATTAAACAGTAAATTGCACATAGTAAGCATTTAATACATGTTAGCTATTTATTCCAGTTATCTATTGCTGAGCAACAAATCAGTCAATACTTAGTAACTGAAAAGAACCATGACCCTTCTGGGTGGCTCCTCCTTGGAGTCTGTTGTGCAGGATAGCTGGATAAAAGCCAGAAGTCACTTGGCAGACTCAATCGGGTTGGACATCCTAAATGGCTTATTCACAAGGCAGGCAGTGTACTGGAAGCTGGTGCCTTCAATCAGAACACCCATGCATGGCATTTTCATACGACTTGGGCTTCCCACAACATGATGGCTAGGTTCTGAAAGGGAGCATCCCAAAAGTGAGGGTTATAGGAGACCCAGGTGCAAACTGCTTCCCTTTATAGACCTAGTTTCAGAAATCATAATCCCTTCACCTATACCATATTTTATTGGTTACAGCTAGTACCTGAAGGCTGGTCCAGATATAAGGGGAGAGGAATTGGACCTCCGCTTTTGATGGGAGAAGTGTCCAAAACTTTTAATCTGTATTATTATTCTTATTACCATTTATTGTGGTCACCTGCTTCTGGCTGTGAAAATTCACCAAATATTTGTTGATTAATACAATTATGTACACACCACCCCATCATCAATCTCATTCAGTCAGTTGCCAGGTCTAATCTATTCTATCCAGTCATCCTTAATAACATACACAGCATCTTTAGGTCTATTCCATTTTCTCCATTGACCCAACCCTTGTGATATCTTGCACCTACACGTTTGTGATAGGTTTCTAACTAGTCTTCTGATTTCCAGCCTCTTCTTTGTCCTGTTCATCTTATACCTGACTCCCAGACTAATTTTCCTAGGGCTTAACATTAACCAGGTTTATATTCTGCTCATAATTCTTCAATGTTTTCTCACTGTGTACTTAATAAAATCCAAACCCTTGGAATTCAATATGAAGCATTGTGAAATATAGAAAAAAATTAAGGCTAATAATAAAAATAACAACAAATAATTATATTAGCAAAGACATTATTCTAAGCATTTTGTAGATATTTATTTCCTTAATCCTTACAAAAACCTATGAGGATACTATTATTATCTAATTTTACACTAAAAATCAACTTGCAGCTACCTCATATCCAAACTTATCATTCCATCCATCCCTGCTTTCTCCCCATAACTTACCAAACTTAGAGAAATGTTGACTAAACAATAGTATGTTCTGGGGTGCCTGGGTGGCTCAGTCAGTTACGTTTCCAGACTTTGACCCAGGTCATGATCTCACAGTTTGTGCATTTGAGCTCCATGTCAGGCTCTATGCTGACAGCTCAGAGCCTAGAGCCTGCGTCATATTCTGTGTCTCGCTCTCTCTCTGCCCTTCCCTTACTCGAACTCTATCTCTCTCTCAGAAATAAAGACTAAAATTTAAAAAAAATCCAATAGCATGTTCTAAATATAATAGCCAAATGTAAAAAAAAGAAAAGCTCACCAAGGGATTAGAAACAAAGAAGGACTGGAAAGCCTAAATGCCTACTCAGTGCCACAGAAGCCTTGGGAGTATTGGAAATTATTTGGTGTTAGAATGTGTGGCTTTGAACTCACAAAAGTGGAGGAATTAGAACCGGGTGCCCATAGAATGATTGTCCTGAGGAAGAAAAGAGGTTAAAAACTCTGTTTGCCGACCCAGTAAGAATTTGGTGTTCTGCTCAGAGCTCTTGGTGGGAACAAATACTTAAATGAAAATTTAAGACCTCAAACCTATGCCACATGCACGTGCAGCATATAAATTTAGATATAATAAATGGCGCAAAAAGACCTAAAATAAGTAAATAATATGGATATTTGTCCAAAAAATGGTGATGACGTTGGCCCTGAACATCTGAGCCCTGACAAAAGAAAGAAAAAGCCACTCTTCAGAGATGTTTATATAAAAGCACATGAGTCTCTCACAAAGGAAAGAACATCTCTGCTAAAGATAAACTCATAATATAATTTAAAGACTCAAACATTTTGAGGAAACAATTCACCATTAGAAAGATTCAGAAGGTACAGCAAACAGATTTAATTTTTTAAAAAAGAGCTAGAAACTACTTTAAAAATAAGAATATTTAGGGGTGCCTGGGTGGCTCAGTCAGTTGAGCGTCGGACTTCGGCTCAGGTCATGATCTCATGGTTCATGGACTCCAGCCCCGCGTGGGGCTCTGTGCTGACAGCTAGCTCAGAACCTGGAGCCTGCTTCAGATTCTGTGTCTCCCTCTCTCTCTGACCCTCCCCTGCTCACATTCTCTCTCTCTCTGAAATAAATAAAACATTAAAATTTTTTTTTAAAAATTAGAATATTTAAAAGAACTAAGACTTAAAGCACACATATAAACCATAATGAAAGACCAGGATTCTTTTTTGAAATCAGCAGATATAAAAAATAATCAAATAAAACATTTGGAACTAAAAATTACAGTCAGTGAGATGAAAACTCAGAGAATTGAGTTAGACAACAGAATAGATACGGCTGAAGAGATAATTGCTGAGCTGAATTAAAATGAAGAAATTATTGAGAATAAAACACAGAGTACTGGGGCACCTGGGTGGCTCAGTCGGTTAAGCATCCGACTTCGGCTCAGGTAATGATCATGCGGTTTGTGGGTTCGAGAACCACGTTCGGCTCTGTGCTGACAGCTAGCTCAGAGCCTGGAGCCTGCTTTGGATTCTGTGTCTCCCTCTCTCTGACCCTCCCCTACTCATGCTGTCTCTCTCTGTCTCTCAGAAACAAATAAAACTTTTTTTAAAAAATAAAAAAAAACAGTAATAAAGAAATGTAAATTATAAGGGAAAGTTTATGAGACATGTAGGCTAGGAAAAAATACAACATAAGTCTAATAGAATCGTCAGAAAGAGAAATAAAGAGAATGAGGAAAAGACAGTATTTAAAGAAAAAAATGGATGAAGTTTTCCAGTATTAAAGAAAATATGAGCTTAAGATTGAAGAAGTACCCTATCTTCAAAACAGCCTGAGTATAAAGTACACTTAGTCTTGGACAACATATTGAAATTCCATGGTAAGAAGATAAAAATCTTAAAGGCAACAACAAGGCTTGTACTTCATCATGATAGAGTAAGCTTCCTTTGTAATAGTCTTTGTATCATAAACTATGGAAGTAGATGAAATTCATAAAACAACTGTTGTAAGACCCTGGACCATAGAAAGATCATGACTGAGATTCTGGAGAGAAAAGAAAAAAAATGATCACCTTTGCTTACTTTCTGGAAGCACTTTTTGGACTGTGGTACAATCTTGGGAAGCCGAAGCTGAGGACGGAGTCTCGCTTAGCTGGGCCAGTGAAGATCAGAACCAAAGCTACTGAGGCAATTTGAATATACAGAGAAAAGTACCAGAAAAGAATAATTACAAAGAGAAATGGCTCTAGGATTTAGATCCTTTGCCAAAGGAACTTCTTGGACAAATACTAAGCTGTACTTTTTGAATAAAACTCCAATAAAAGCCTTGGCAAATAACTATTTAGAAGAAAAAATAAATGACCCAGAAAATTCTGGGGATTTCACAGGACTTGGAAATGCTTTGGTTTCAACCAATGAGGATGGAAAGACTTAAATGAGCACCCTAAAAATTCACTAAAGACCTAGGAAGACCACACCTTGGGAATAATTTAACCCTAGATGAACGTCTACTCTAAACCCTACCTCACAGCGTTTTAGGACAAACTGAATAAATGAAGGTGACTTGCAAGTAAATTAAGTGCCTTCCAAAAAACCCCCACAATATTCTTTAAAGAAAGACAACAAAATCTAAACATTCAAGATATTGAATTGACAATGCCCAGCGTGCCATCAAAAATCACAATCCATGTGAAGCAACAAAACAAAACAAACAAAACATTTGATTCTTAATTGGAAGAATAATTAGTGTTATACAAACTAAAATGGAAGAAATGATGGAACTTCAAATAGCTAGTCAAGACTTTCAAAGAGTTAGCATAAGTACATTCAAGGACTTAAAGGAAAACATAAAACTGTGAGTAAACAAATGGAAAACTTCAATAGAAAATTATAAACTATAAAAACAACTAGCATAAATCACTAATGTTTTAATAAAGAGACCACATATTTCTTACACACGGTAATACAGATAAAAATATAATAAAGTAATAATTCCAAAGTGCCGAGGGAAAATAACTATCAACTTAGAGTTCTATACCCAAATAAAGTATTGTTAAAGCTTGAGACCAAACTAAATATATTTTTAGAAAAGAAAAAAGTTTATATTGTAAAAATATATTCTAAAAACCTCAGACCCTCATTATAAACACTTCTGAAGGATCTACTTCAGCAAGAAAATAAATTAAACTCTGAAGAAATAGCGGAACACAGGAAGTAGTGGAAAACAAATAAATATTTAAACACAGATAAATATAAATAAGCATTGGCTATAAGAAGAGCAGAGAAAAAAAAGAAAAATAATTGTGGCAATAGCAATAGTAATAGTTTAAGAGTGCAATGAAAATGTTAGATGACATTTTGGAAGGTGAAAAGATGACTTTAAAAACTTAAAGGATTTTAGGGTCACCTGTGTGACTTATCAAGTGAGTGCATTCTCTCTAAAATAAAAAAATTAAAAGATTTTAAAATTCTTGAAAATTCATTGCTTTAGAGAAGCCTAGAGATATTAAATTCAGACTTTAACAATATTTTCTCATTGAAGTATAAACTTCAACCTTTTTAGAGTCAATTTTTCACTTAAAAACATAAAAGAAGATTCTAAAAAATAAAAACATTGTAAAGAAATAAGAAAAATGTTCACAATTAAGGTAGGAAAGGTGGATGGGGCGCCTGGGTGGCTTAGTCGGTTGAGCGTCCGACTTTCACTTGGGTCATGATCTCGCGTTCGTGGGTTCGAGCCCCGCGTCGGGCTCTGTGCTGACTGCCGGCTCGGAGCCTGGAGCCTGTTTCAGTCTGTGACTCCCTCTCTCTGACCCTCCCCTGTTCACGCTGTCTCTCTCTCTCTCTTAGAAATAAATAAAAACATTTAAAAAAAAAAAAAAAGGTAGGAAAGGTGGTGAGGGTCGGAGAGAGGCAGAGATAATACATGGTAAATACAAAATGCAAAATACAAGTAGAAATATGTCCAACACTTGTTGGATAAGCTTCAACAAATGTAAATGAAAAAAAAGAAAAAATATTCTCATGTTATTTATGAGAGACATACCTAAAATATAATCCCATGCTGAAAGATTGTAAGTATCAAAGAAGGAAAAGATGTCAGAAAAACCCTGACCAAACTAAGCTACTGTAACAATTAATATGAGACAAGATAGACTTTAAAACCTAGAGCATTAGTAGATTTAAAAAAAAAAAGAATCATCACTAAATATTAAAAAGAACAGTTCATCCTGAAAGATCCGATTACCCTGATTTTCAACATATATAAGCAAAAATAGAAAGACTTCCAAGAAATTGACAAATCTTTCAATATAGATGGAAATTCTTTACACACCTCTTCCAGAAACTGATAGGTCAGCCCGGGAAATTAAGCAAATTGGCAACTCCAAAACCTGGCTTTGTGCCATTGCTGTGCTCTGTCCCTCCCATCTCTATCTGTTCAAATCTCAGAAAGACTTTGAGTTCCAGTTTAATTGTCTTCCTTTCCCTCTTGTCTTTTCCATAGACATGAGGCATCCCACTAGTACTCATAGAAGTGAGTTATAAATACTTTATATATTAATCCTCACCAATCTATGAGGTAAGTGCGATTATTATCTCCATTCTGCAGAAGAGTTAAGTCACATAACACTGAAGATAGCTCTAAACTCAGCTCATCCAACCTTTGCCACTACCTTTCTAGTAGCATGTACTTTTCTGTTTGACTTCACTGCTAGCCACACTATGTATCTTATGTTTCTTGATTGAGTTGAAGCCTTTTAACAGGGGCATTCTTTATGAAACTCCCAGACCCTGTACCCCATTGTCTAGCAAGATTCTTTACCTATGCCTAAGAATATTTTTGGAATGGATTATTGCTTTGTTTTGTTAAATTTAATTTGTTACGGTTCCCCAAGGAAAGGTAAATATAGTCATGAGGTTGGCATAAACCTATTTTGGCAGACAGTAGATGTGGAAAGTAAACAGTCTTTTCTTTTGTGTAGCCCCATAAAATGTATTAGGCCAAGTACCAAATATGGTGACTTACTTTAAAAATGCACACAGTGTGTAAAGCAGGCATGCTTCCTGCTTTCCAGATGTTTATATTTCAGAAACAACATGGTAAATAAAAGATGGAAGGCTTGAATGTTCACACTGTACTCTGACTGAAGATGACTTCCATTTCTGGAGTTAATACTTAGATACTTTGACTCATCTGTTCCTTAGGGCAACCTAATGAGTTAGGTATCGTTTCCCACATTTACACATGAGGAAAACAAAGAACAGGCAATGAAGTAATTTGCTAAAGTGACAAAGACAGTAATTGTTGGAGGCGGAATTTTAACCCTAGCAATCTAGCACCAGGAATTGCACTCTTATACTATATCATCTCTAACATGACTGCATGGTTATGCTGATGTCAAATCATTAATTTGAAAAGCAACCTCACAGCCACTCAAGGTTCCTGCTCCCTCGTCATCACAAATAGCTACAATGTTTGTCACCAATAATTTTCCTCCAAGGAGAGTTATAGGCCTCCGCCAGAGAGGAAATATATTATGAGCCCTGTGGTAGATCACAGTATTGATGCAATTTTCCCCATCAGAGGTAGAATATATTTCCCTTACCCCTATCATTTATGTTAGGTTTGGCCAAATGATCTGCTTTGGCTAATGGAATACAAGTAGACATGACAATGTGCCAATGCCAAGTTTATACCTTTGGATGTTTCCTGTGTGTCCACTAATCTTTCTTGCACGTGAACCATTGCCATGAGAAGTACCTGTCTTTGGTAGCCACTGACTCTTGAAACAAAAATGGACCCAACCTATGACATGGAGCCAAGCATAACTGAGCCAAGCCCCGATCAGTCAAATGCTCACTGACCCACAGACACTTGAATAAATGATTTTAAGCAACTGAGCTAGAGTGATTTGTTACACGGCATTACTGTAACAATAGCTAACTGATATAGTGGTTGTAGAATTTACCTTAGCATCGATGACTATTGCTTTACTCCTTTTCTAACAATAGAAATGCCTGGGGCAAGTGGGTGTGGGATCCAATTAGAAGAATAAATGTCAAAATCAAAAAAGATACATTTGGGAGTTTTCATTTTCTGCCGTGTTGGCATTTTACTCACATATGAAAGTCCCTGAAATATCGCTTGTTGGCTGTGCTGTCATGATCCGTTCTATAGACATTTTGATGCACTTTATTACAAACTTTAAAATCATATTAGCAGCTGTTATTTTATATCACAATGGATTAATAAGATGCATTTTCACAAATAAGACACATTTTAGATAGTTTTGAAAAAATTTCAGTGTGAAAATCTTGTGCCAGGATTCCACATTTTAAATGACACATTTCCAAATAGCCTAAAGTGAAAACGCTCAAGTAATATGCCTACTTGTGCTGTGCTTGAAACTATCAGCTCCCCCAGCAACCCAGGAAACACGTAACCTTCCTACATATTGTGTTGTTTTCTATTGTAGCATGTGAAATTCAGGGAAAAGAGATTTTTCGGTTACTGTTGCAGGGGAGTTCGGTGAGTAGCACTGGAAAAAAATCATAAAATTCAAATAAATGTTTTTTTTTTCAGGTTTCCACTGCAATACTTGAATAACGTACATGAGAATTATCAGAAAACCCTGGATTCCCCTTCATATATTAGAATAATGGAATGTTCTATTGCCTTTTCATGTGGAATAATTAGGAAAGATAAGGATGTTTTTTTTCTTGGAGGCAATCCTGCTTCCTATGGTGTTGCTAAGGAATAAGGAATTTTCCTTCCAACTGATCTTAAAAGAGATAGCTAAGATCTATATCGCCTGTTTATGGATTACAGCTAACTTTACAGTTGTGCGTAAACTGTACATTTGAGTGCAGTAAGAGACGTCCCCTGCCTCACAATAAAAATATTATGGAACATTATATTTCCATATAGTAATGGTGCTCTTATTTTACTAGTAGAAAGGTACAGGACTAATTTAATTGACTAACATAAAAGTCTCTCAAGTAAGATCAATACTTTATTTTCTCAACAGTTTTCATAAACGAAGATTTAATTCAACCTGTATTCCTTAGCCCTTGAGACAGAGATAAGGGGCAAGTCTGCTGACCGTCGGGCTCGCTGCGGCACACACACAAAACCTTTGGAGCAGCTTCATAATGTAAGCAAGAGACCTCAACCTGGCTGCACATTAGAATCACCAGGAAAGCTTTTTAAAAGACACCAATGCCCAAGCTCCTCCTCAGATCAATTAAATCAGAATCTCCGGGGGTGGGTTTGGGATTTTATTATGTTTTTAAAGCTCCCAAGGCGATTCGTATGTGCTGCCAGATTGTCCGTCCATTGATTCGGGCTTTAAATTTTAGAGGGACCGGACATAAGCTAAGATCTCTGGTAGATGGTCTTACTTGGTACCTACTCTGCACTCCTGCCCTGGTTGTTAAGGGCAGAAATTCCCCACTCGGTGCCCACATTCCGCAGGGTTTTGTTTTCTGTTGTTGTTGTTGTTGTTTGGACGGTGGTATTTTCCCCTCTTTGTACGCTGTGGATTTTTATTGCTGTTGCTTCAGTGCTTTTGAGTGCAGATCTCCCATTGACATCAGTGGGGGTGCTGCTCCTGGACCGAGTTTGGAATGCACAACTGAGAGCTCCTTGGTGCCGCTGGAGAGAGAATTTTGCCCTGAGCTTTTTACACGCGCCAGGGTTTAGGTTTCTTTCTTCCTTTGCTTCCTTTATTTGAATCTTGCATTCTCATGTCTGTGCCTTGTGACTGCGGATTTTGACTTTGGAGTTGCTCCTTTGCTTTCTCCAGACTTTGCATGTGTTGTTATTGTCTCTCTAGTTCTGAGGTCCTCTCTGGGGTGGTTTTTCCTCTGAGTCAGCAGATAAGAAGAGAGATGTAGGTCTGTCCAGTTTCACTCCTGATCAGAATCAGATCTCAAGACAATGAGGTGACTCATTCAGCCTTCATGTTCTTGTTCAGTGTAATGAGCATATTGAATGAGAGAAACTTTTCGGTTCTTTTTGATAAGGAAACTTTCTAAATCTGGGTAGGGCCCTTCGAGTCTAATGACATTTGGCATATGATTGTGTCGTTGTTTATGCGGAAAACATTGTTTCATGAGCTTTGTAGTACAGGAAGGGGACGTAGGGACAGTTGCCCAGGAACTTCTTGAGACTTCTATGTAGAACTATGGATGGAAGTCCACTCCATGAGAGTCAGTTCTGCATTCTCCCAACCTACCAACAGTGATACTACCTTATATCAACCGAGGTGGTGAAACTGGTAACAGAGCTCTCTCTCCAGGTGCACTGCCAGAATCTATCATCTTATAATGGGCCATATGAAAACATATGGCTGAAATGATGGACCCACTCTTATAAGGTCCAAATCTGGCAATGTGGGGTGAGGAGCACCAATGCAGCTGCACAAATGACTTTGAGTGTGTGAGATCATGCAGTCTCTCGACTGGTCTGCAATGTGCTTATGATGGTATTAAGCTATATAACACGGCACCAGTCTAGCCATTTTCTCGGGAAAATGTAAAAGGTAATTTTTGATGGAGAATATTTGATTTTCATCACCCCAAAGTTCCTTGGATAACTATTTTCTGAATCCTTTTAACCTGAAAAAATCTAGAAATTCACAATTGTTCTCATTATCATAAATCCAAATTGCTGATTCTTCTTTCTTAGAGGAAAATGGATGTTTTCATTTATAATCTTACTGCCCAGCTGATACTTTGCTCCAAACTCTTGTCATCAAAACTGATGACAGAGCTCTGATGGGTGTGGGATCAAGTCCAGTGAGGGGATTCCATAAAACCTGCCAGGAGACTCCACGGTGTAGAATGATTTTTTTTCTTTTTATTTAGTCATCTGGGTTTTTTTTTTTTTTAAGTAAGTTACTTGGAGAAATGGGAAAGGTGGGATGTAGAACTTAGTTTAATACCTGTGTCCATTCTTTTCAGATGGGAATCATACATAAGTAATGTCTGGTGTATTTTCTCTGAAAGAAACCTTGGAAAAACAATCAGCGTTATAAATGAATACAGCCCCCCCATTTCATTTATTTTTTCCTGTTTGCAAGTAAAGAGGAGTAGGCTGTGTCACCAATTTCTTTGGGCTAGTAAATGGGGAATTGGGCAGAGAGTCAGTGGAGAATATTTCTGATAAGAAAAGAAAAGGAAGCCAAATCACAGGCATTTTCTTATGTTCTATTCTTTAGTTCAGTGCTATTTGAAATACAGAAGGATTTTTGAAAATTCATGGATTTCTGCTATAAATTATTTAGAAAAACAAAGCAAAAAGACAGGTCCATTTCCTTTCATAATTCTGACATACCACTGTTCCCATAGCAAAAACGATCAAGCACTGCTAGAACCCAAAAATGGAAAAATTTTATATTCACATTCACATTTGGCTATAAGATTTCCTCATCATCTCATCGGTTTTTGAAAATGGAAAGACTGTAATAAAATGCATGTGAGAAAGAGCCAACCTAAAAGAAATGTATGGGGGATTTACCTCCAGGGTTACATCTTTAAAAGGGCTTCAAAACAGGTAAACAGAATGTGAGTGAAGAGGTTACTACACGTCCGCAGCCATTTTGGTGTGAGAATAAGAGCAAGGCGTGCATCTCACAAGCCAGCCCCTCCATTCGGTACGCAGAGCTTTGCACAAACAAGGACCTAGAGGCTGTGAATGGGGAGAACCCGGAACAAGCAGTTCCCTGGGAAGGATCTAACCCTGCAGCAAATTCCCACAGCAGGCCGAGCTTGGCAGAAGGCTGGGTAGAGACATCTAAGTAAGTGGTGATTGGTAAAAGTACAGCTACACTTATATTACAATAAATCAGATCCTTTGCAAAGCTAACCAGAGCGCTAATACAAAACTGAGTCTGTAAGGTGACCCCAAAACATTTACCCAAACATTGATTTCATCAGTGGCTTTCTTATAAAGATGGCCAATGAGTTGAGAAGTCACCTGGTAAAAGAGGGAAAGGAAGAGGGGAAAACGAACGTGAGGGAAGAAACAAATTCAAGTATATGTAGTACATAATTAAGAATAATAAATACATGGATGATAAGGTGAGTCTCTGAATAATGCAATAAATAAGCAATAAACAAACTGGAATAGTCCCTCATTTATGAATTGGCTAAGTGCCCAACAGGTCTCCAAGTCATATTCTCTCACCCCTCAGGCTACTTACCCCAAGACTTCTCAATTATTTCCACTGGCAAAGGAGAATGGGTACCCTCCCTGGAGGTTCTGGGGGCAATCTGGAATTGCTTCAATTCTGAAGCAATCCTGGAAGTTGATTGTTTTATCTTTAACGTGAACGCAAATTTTATATTCTAATCCCAATTTTACCTATACAGGTGTCTTCCAAGTCTAGATAGGTCAATGTCCCCCACTAATGATGCAGCCTCGCACATCCCTTATTACCTGCCACCTCGGAGCACACAGAGTCCAGTTTGGTGAGGCAATGATAAGAAAAGATGAATTCTCAGCTACTGTAATATGCCTTGACCTACCCAGAGGACCAAATAAAAGAGGTACTTGCATCTTCAAGGAACAAGCAAAGAGCCTTGGGCTTCTATGAACATTTTGTCACAGGTTCTGGGCCACCAGAGGCATGACTCTGATGTGATAAAGCAAACTGTACCTGGAAAAGGAGGATCGTGAGAGTAGATCCAAGTAAATCAATGACGGGGTGAAATATTGACAGATTACATTAACAGATTGCATCTTACATTGAATGCTTTCTTCCGATCTCCATTCTCAATACCACTCATCTTTATCTAAGTCTTAACCAAACGTTAGCCTGCATCAGAATCACTCAAAGATCTTGTCAAAACACAGATTCCTGGGCCCCACCCCCAGGGTTTCTGATACAGCAGGTATGGAAAGAGGCCTGAGAATCTGCATTTGACAACATATTCCCAAGAGAAGCCAGTGCTACTGTCCTGTGGCCCACACTTTAGGAAATGCTGATTTAAGCCATCCTTTGTTCCTTGCCCCAGGAAAGGGATGCACAATGGAAATTTGAGAAATAATTCTGAGATCTGCATTTTAAACCTTAGGCTTTGGGGGAAATAAAGGCACACGTAGCATAGACAAAAGATTTGGAAAAAATACTTGGAGGACTAGAAGCAAGTCTTCCTTCTCTCCGGGGAGGTGATTAGAATTCAGTTGTTGATGAGGCCGCTGTGCGAAATGAGCCTGGATTCTGACACCTCCGCCACTGAGGCCGGGTGTGGAGATGGGGGAAAATGACAGTGATGGGATGTGAAAGCCTAGGGAATCTATGCCTCAGGCCCCAAATAAGGCCCTGGGTAAGTGGGAAGACCTAAGGAGATAGGTGTACATGGGTACATGGGGTTCCTGGGCCAAGAGTTGGCAAAGTCTTTCTTAGAGGTTCAGATAGTAAATATTTTGGCCTTCACGTGCCATTTAGACCCTGTCACAACTACTCAGTTCTGCCATTAGCTCAAAAGTAACCACACACAATACATACACAAATGAACATGACTGCGTTCCAATAAAACTTTATTTACATAAATAGGCAACAGGCCAGATTTGGCCCAAGGGCTGTAATGGGCCCACCCCCGGCCTGAGATGACAGAGCTTCAGATAGCCTACGAGGGCTTCCCACATCCCAGCATGTTCCAGGAGACCTGGAATTCCACCTCATGGCAGTGGAAAAGATCTTGGACGACTTTCCTGAGATTCCAGCATCCAGCAGGGGAGAAAAGTAGCCTAGGTAACCCCTGGCCCCTGAGGGGCCTTGCCAAAGTGGAGAGATGCTAGGTCCCTGTTCCCCACAGTGCTACAGGACCAGGTAAGTCTCCACAGCAGTTACAACCCTCAACTAAGAATGGAAGGGGACAGTCACTTCAAATTTCTTGTGTTTTCCTCCCCTACCAGAATGGAGGCTCAAACCAGAAATTGATTTACTTTTTATTTCTTTTAATGTTTGTATTTATTTTTGAGGGGGGAGGATAGAGGATCCTAATGGGGCTGAGCACTGACAGCAGAGGGCTCGATGCAGGGCTTAAACTCATGGAACTGTGAGATCATGACCTAAGGGAAAGTCAGACGCTTAACTGACTGAGCCACGCAGCTACCCCCAAAATCAATTTACTTTTAAAAGACAGATTTATGTCCTATTCTTGTGTTGGCAGGAATGAGCTCTTGTTCTTTTTTTGTTAATTAGAGTTTTTTCTTTGAAATCTGGTGCACATTTTTCACTTAGAGTGCAATACTAGCCACATTTCAAGTGCTCAATAGCCACATGTGGCTAGAAGATACCATATTAGACTGTGCAGCTTCAGACACCAGGATCCACCCTCCTTCTCAGAGCAATCAGACCTGCCCACCAGGCCTGCCTTAAGTCAAATAAGGTAAGGAGACAAGACAGTGGTTATATAGGGAGAGCACAAACTCCCAGCAATGAGCAGCCTAAGAGGATGAAGAAAGAATGGCATTTCAAAACCTCCCTTTACAGGAGGTTTACCAGGAGGACAAAGATCTCTCGTGGGTCAACCATTTGAATAGTTCAGGCTAATAGCATCTATGTATATGACCATTCCAGGAAAACTTGCACATGGATTAATTTAAAAATCTAAATGTAGGGGCGCCCAAGTGGTTCAATGGGTTAACCTATTTCGGCTCAGGTGATGATCCCACGGTTGTGAGTTTGAACCCCGCATTGGGCTCTGCACTGACTGTGTGGAATCTGCTTGGGATTCTCTCTCGCCCCTACTCTCTGCTCTTCCCTTACTCATTCTCTCTCTCTCTCAAAATAAATAAATAAGCTTAAAAAAAGAAATCTAAACATAGCAACATTTCGCAGCCATTACCTACTTCTAATAATTTTCAAGCAAAAGATGAATAGAATAGTCAATTAATGCTATTAAAATAATTTACAGTTCATCAAGAATAATAAGCGAATAGAATCATTTGATATGATGCATTTCTAAGAGAAACACCCATAATTCATATATACATCATGGTGCATAGTTTATAATTCAATTGCCAACTATGGAGAAAATTTGGAGGTTGGATGCTTTACCCAGACACTAGTGTCTTAGGTTCAATAATGAAATACTTCAAAATTTAGGATGCATTGAGAGTCCTGTTGTATGCTGAATGATCTCACAAGGTCTCTGTGTCTCTAGCCCAGCCAGGTGGAAAGTTTAAGTAACACTCAGATATTAGATCCCTAGGATATTGCAAACCAAGCCAAATCTGGAAATGCAGCATCTAAGGTGCACAGGAGAGCCCGCTGAGTGGGCCTCCGGGACTGGGGGGCACTGCTGGTAACAGAGTAGCTACGAAGATCAGCAGGACACTGACTTTCACGGACCAGAGAGTGAACACAGATCACCACCTTTTAACGTGTACCATAGCAGGGAGTGAGTGGGTCATAGATGTTTGGAAAAACATGAAAATACTATTTCTAAAATCGGGTGGAAATGTGTTGCCTAACGTTTTAAGAAATCAAATTCATGAGGTGACATCACATTAGCAGGGATTTCTGTCTGGGCACCGCCTTCCCTGTCTTTCTAGACCAGCACGCTCCTCTCGAACAGTGTGAGCCACGGGCATCGTTTGCAATTTTTTAGGAGCGACATTTATAACATACAAATGAACAGATGAAAATAATTTAGATGATACTTTATCTTACTCAGGGTATCAAAAGTGTTATTATTTCAACATGGAACCAATATAAAATGTTATTAACGAGATACTTCATATTTTCTATAGTAAGTCTGTGAAACCTAGTGCGTATCTCACACTTGAAGCATGTCACGGGCCGCACTTCAAATGCTCCGTGGTTACAGGTGGCTAGTGACTGTCATACTGGACAGCGCTGCCTCGGACACCCTGTGATTGCCAGAGAATAGCTGCTTTCTGCCACACATGGCCAGAGCTCTCTTCCCCTTCAGCCGGCACAAAGCTGCTTCACAAGCGGAGTTCAGCGCAGTCAGCAAATTTCACTGAATGAAGACTCTTAATACCACTGATTTAAACATGTGACATGTGTGGAGACCCTGATTATTTCTACCCACAAAATAGGACTAATGTCGCTGTCAATGACAGCTAAGTGTCAAACAGCAAACACTCGGCATGACACCGCTAGCTGATCATATGTCCTTTATCTCTTTTTTTTAAAGGAAATTGGAATCTTTAAAAGCTTTCTTGAAGTCGTATTCTTTTGAGTGTTAGATTGGATAAATAGCATATGTGTGTTGGGAGGTGGGGAGCAGGGGAGGAAAGATTCATGTTTTTACAGCTGACATGTTGCCTAGGAAAAAGTCCCGGGGAAAAATAGTTGGATGGTGGAGAAAGAGAAAAATCTTCCCACAGCCCTATCTTGCCTAACTTGCTAGAGCCTTCCTGCTGCGTGGATATTCTGGCCCAAGCGGCAGGTGTCATCTCAGGCCACAAACTGACAAGTCTGCTATGAGAAATGTAAAATAAAAATATGGTGGGGCACCTGGGTGGCTCAGTCGGTTAAGCATCCGACTTTGGCTCAGGTCATGATCTTGCGGTCGGAGAGTTCAGGCCCCACATCGGGCTCTGTGCTGACAGTTCAGAACCTGGAGCCTGCTTCAGATTCTGTGTCTCTCTCTCTCTTTCTCTACCCCTCCCCTGCTCATGCTCTGTCTATCTCTTTCTCTCTCTCTCAAAAGTAAATAAATATTAAAATTAAAAAATATATATATATATGGATTAGCCAGTATGTTAAAAGTCTGTTTTCTTGTCCTTATCCCTTGGGGAAGGGGAGGTTACTCTCCCAAGGCAGCAGGCAGCTGGGCTTTAAAATGCCCAGGATTCACAAAGTAGGATTCTTAAAATGACCTCCACCAATGTATTCAGAGCAAAACCAGTGACTTGCCAGGTTTTCTGGGGATTTCAGGAGGGTCAGTGTGTCTTTCTCTTCCAGCACAAAGAGAACAAAAGATGCAGGCCATTTGGGCCAGCCTGTCTGGTTTTGAACCATACTGATTAATAATCTCACAAAACATCCCCAGAGGAAGTCAAGCGCATGGGTGTGTCTATACAACTGGAGCCAAGATGGACCAGACCTGAAATGTTTTGCCACCTGAATGAGCTGCTAGTCTGCCAAACTGGCTAGAGGAGGCACAGCCAAAACCGGTGGGCAGAAGCTTCTGGAAGTAATTTCCAATTCATTATTTGGAAGGGGCTTCTAAAAATTAAGAGTCTCACAATAGTATGGATTCTGAGAGAAGAGAGCCTTACTCAATGGGTCCATCCAAGGAGAGATCAGTGGTCACTTCTCAGGCAAGCTGCATTTGAAAAATCCTACATTCTACAAGACATCTTCATTCCACCAGCATTCACTGAAAACTTCTACAGGCCCAACAGTGAGGTCACAGAAATAAAAAAGATGTAATCTTAGGCCTCAAATAACTCTGAGGCTCATGATTCTATCTAGGATTGGTGTCTAAAATCACAGGGTGAAGGGGCACCTGGGTGGCTCACTCAGTTAAGTGTCTGACTTTTGGTTTTGGCTCAGGTCATGATCTCACAATTTGTGGGTTCAAGCCCCACATTGGGCTCTGTGCTGGCAGAGAAAATCCCAAGTAGGGATTTTTCCTCCTCTCTCTCTCTCTACCCCTTTTCTGCTCTCTCTCTCTCTCTCTCTCTCACTCTCTCTCTCTCAAAAATAAATAAATAAAAACTTTTACAAAAAAATTAAAAATTAAAAAAATTAAGTCACAGTTAAGTCTCAAAGTGGGAGAGTTGGAAAGACTGTGACCCATTCTCGGCCCCACATTCACAATAAGGCAGACTCCCCCAATCAGGCAGCATAAAGGGTAAAACCACCATCAATGATACACACTTCAGGTTATGCCAGGCTGCCTGCCTGGAATCTTTCCCTTGCCTCAGTTTATCTACTATCTTTTAAATGCCAGGTAAGGCCCTACCTTCTTCAGAGTTCTTTTTTTGACAAGAAAACTGAGTTCATCTCTCTCTTCTTGGAAATCCTCTCACACATACAATCAACATCACTACATTGTAGACATCCAACCCCCATGCAAAGACCAACCAAAGCTTTCCATATGGAGGAGGCTTAGCCCCTCCCAGTCCCAACTGTTGGTTACCCCCAACTAACAATATTTCAATCTTCCCTGTCTTTCTACAAATTCATGGTGTAATATATATGAAAAAGAAAACTCATTAAAATGTTATGTTTCATTTTATATGTGTAGGAAAAATACTAAGAGTTGATTACTACTGCATTTTAGCTCCTAGAGAAACGTAGTATGATTTGTCTAGAGATATTTTAAAGAATTAGAGATTTTTAAAGCATTATTTGAAAAAATACAATGATTGAGGTCAAGTTGTTTGTGCCGATAGAAGATGGAGATAAAGAAATGTAGTCAACTAAAACGTCCAACTGGAGTATAGTAATTCTCTGTCTTACCCATGAAGACTAGCCCAGCACAAATTTCAACTATATATTGAACAGAAATAAGATGTGCTTCTTTTTATTTATCTTTCTTCCTGGTGGAGGTATTCATGTCAATTCTGTAAAACAAACTTAGGAAAAGAAAACAGATGCTTAGGTCATGAATAGTCAGGTATCAAATGACTGGTTAGGCATCTATAAGAACCTTCCTAATGGCTGAGAGAAAGGTAGAGTCACAATTATGGCCAGCCTCACCTCTCAAAATGTAAGCCTCAAGGAAGAAGAGATGCAAACAATAACTCCAGCTTTGCGACCTTGGAGGACTCAGGTAGTGCTTATTTAATATTCACATGACAAGGCTTTTGGGTCTCATAGAAATGAGGCTCTTACTTCCACATCCACACTACTCCACCTCGGACCTCTCTGAGACCTCCAGGAATACTGACACAGCCCCATGGTCCATGTCCTGATTATTATCTTTGCCTGAGAAGCGAAAGCTAAA
This sequence comes from Hyaena hyaena, assembly GCF_003009895.1. Classification (NCBI taxonomy): domain Eukaryota; kingdom Metazoa; phylum Chordata; class Mammalia; order Carnivora; family Hyaenidae; genus Hyaena; species Hyaena hyaena. The sequence goes on from NW_024081396.1 coordinate 893,815, forward strand.
ATCCTTGCTCAGTCACCCCCAAGGAACCTAATCCCCTTTAGCTTTTGTTGCTCTTGAGGCACACTCAGCGCTTATCTTTTCCCCAGCTAGGCAATCTGCAGTGACCTCAACAGACTCTTCTTCTGACACCTGGAGGCCAGCAGTCCCTGAATAAAGGGGCCTTAGGGACCTGGGATCTTTGTTACCATCGCTAGCCTGGCAGCTCTTTCTCCAGGTTCAAGGGATGAAGGGTTGATAATCTCTGTCCCATGAAATCAGTCATGTCTTTCTCTCACAGCTTCATGCCATGTTTTGCCTAGGCTCCTTTGTTAAAGCCCTTTAGTGTACAGACTTCTTTGTGTTTACACACACACACACACACACACACACACAGTATGGCCCCTTTTGCTGAGGCGTCATCATCATCACCATCACCATCATCATCACCATCATGTTTATTGAATAATGTACTGTGTTAAAGCCTTCATTGTTAATGATTCATTTAACCTTCATGATAACCCTTTGAGGTGAATTCTACTATTCACCCCATTGTACACTTGACAAATCTGAGGTACACGAAGGATGGATAACTTTCCCAATGTCACACAGCTGGGAAGTACACACTCAGGGCCTGAACCAAAGTGGTCTGGTTCTAGAAGCCACACTTTGTTTTATGCCCAATACTACTCATCATCCCCACCCCTGACTTCCACAGCCTACCTTGAGAGAGGAAGAAGCTACAAGACCCACAAAACCTATGGAGACCTAGTGACACACTCCAGGGCAAGGACCGATGGTGAGAAATCCATTCCTGCAGTGTGCACCTGAATTACCTCTGTAGCAGGCAACATATGGTGACCTGGTCTGTGCGGGAGGCAGAGGTCTGGAAGAGAGTACTCAGAGGACTCTGTTTCTCCGATATCTCTCTGGACAAGCTCCGGTGAGTTTGGTGCCCTGAGCCACAGAGATATTTCTCATCCATTCTCGACACTAGCACTCAGGCCCGCTTCTTTCCTGCCTGTTATGTTCCCTTTGCAAAGGCACAGGCTCTGGCTTTGCATTTCTGGGTAAGAGCCTCCTCTCATTTTAGCTGATGTCCCAATGTCTTCTGGGTCTAGTATTTATTTGTTGGATATAAGGCTTGTTGAAACCATTCTGGATGAACCGGGGAAGTCTGCAGTGTGTCTGGAGACCACACTGAATATAACAGCAAATCATTTCTATGATATCTACTGGGTACAGAGAGTGTGTTTTTGGGCTAAAGCTTATGTGTTTTCTGTGCCATCTTGCAATTAAGTGGAAAGTAATTATCCAGTTCCAAAGTGTGAGTGGACTAAAAGTTATTGTAATATTTCCCCATAAGACAAAGACGGGACCAGAACTACCCTGCCTCCATGTATTTTTAACACCCCCTTCCCCTCCAAAGAGGACAGGATTTGCCATTTTGCAAGAAACCAGCTGAGTCGTCTTGAACCTCAGTGAATCCAAAGTCTAATTCCATGTGACATTTCTGGTGGTGCATTATGTTTTTGCAAAAAGAAAATCGCTTTGATTAAAATTTCACACCTAGCTAAGGACCAGGAAACTCTGATTACCTGGTCCAGTCCTAGACCGGCATTGCCAAAAGGTTTACAAACCTCAGCACAACTTGAGGGGAACTTGGCCTAGGCTTCAAGTTAGTGGAATCAGTCAAAGCCCAAGGCATTTGCCAGGTGGCCTGTTCCCTGGCCTGTGTCAGCAGCTCTAAATTAGGCACATGCTCTTTAAACCCAGCCATGAAAATGATTGGCCAATAGAGCCAGAGCCCAAAGGAAATGCAAGCAGGCTGGCCGTGACTGAGACCAAGGGCATGAAGAAGTGCAGCATTCCTCTTGTCTGTCATCTTTCCTGGGTTTGAGGACAGAACGCAAAGTTTATTCTCTGAAAGCAGATGCTTGCGTCCGGGTGACATGGAAAGAAGTAGAAAGAATTGCAAATGCCCAGATTTGCAAATGCTGGTATTATGAAATGGAGGCAGGGGCAATCTTCAGGCTAATGATATTACAGAAGTGTTTGTAAAGCCTCGGGCTTAAACATCTCTAGTGTCATAACTAGCTGCTGTTTTAAAAAGGACATTAGGTTTACATTTGCATCTCTGAGATAAAGATTTGATGTCAGCAGTTCAGCCCTCTGGACAGCATCAGAAAATCATAAGAAATGACGTCTGGGTCATACCAGTTGTCCACAGGTCCAGGGGTTGGTCCTTGATGGCAGTCTGTGTCACAGGCCCTGTATGACCTCACCCTCTGAAGGGTTGTGTCTAAAATATTGTCTGTTAAGTTTAAACCCTTCTTAAAGTCGTTCGTGTTCTCAACTTGTATAACCCTTGGTATGCTATCTACATGCTATATAAAATAGTATTTTCTCATGTGTATTCTTGAACACTTGCTGGTTTCAAGGAGGTTCATTAGTTCTCTAATTACTAAAGTTGGTGAGCGAGTTCTATGATCACCTCTTTTGATTAGATAGATTTTAATCATAGCCAAGCTCAGACTCTGGTGGCAAGGTGGAAGACGAATTGACACGTGTCAAGACTGAAAGCAGGAGACCAGGAATAATAGCCGAGAAACAGGCCAGGAAAAGAAGGGAGATAAGCCGAACTGGGCAAGTAGTGGGGCTGGGAGAAGAGGGGGCGGGGCAAGCTGTGTTAGCGCCCTAAAATCATCACAATTCATCCTATAACCTCAAAGTAGAGTCAAAACGTTCTGAGACCCTTTAGAACTATTTAGAGATCCGTAGCAGAAATAATGAGTGTTGGGAAAGAAGTAATGAGAGGAAGCAATGGGTGGAAACTGGGACAGAAGGCCTGTTAGGGAAAAATCTAGAATTTGGCGGAGTCATTTGAAAGGTTGCAGTAGGAGAGCACAGCAAATGGAAAGGGTTCACTTAAAAATATTTGGAAGATTTTGATCTGAACAAAAAATATAACAAAAAGAGGGGCGGATGCAGTATAGACAAAAAGACATGAAATGGTAGAGAGGATGGAAGGTCGAGGCTGGACCAATTTTGGAAAATAAGCACTAGATGCTAGAGCAAGGCACTTACAGGGGCCCTGAGGATTAGGGACACATAAGACCACCTGACAGATGTATGGAGGTGTGACCCACACGAGTCCCAGAAAGGAACAGAAGAAGCCAAAAAAAAAAAAGCAACTGATGACTTTAAAATTAGAAAAACTAAATTTGGGCTTATTATGCCCAAGAGGAATATAGCCTGATGCACAATTTATGCAAATTGATAAAGCTGATTACACAAATTAGCCAAGGCTTTGGCTTGTTTTTTCTCTGGTCAATAAATCCCCCCCCCCCACTTTTTTTTCAAATTCAGTCTATCACTATTGGCGTTTCCAACAAACCCTCTTGTTAGTTGTGATGGCCAATTACTTGAAAACACTAAGTGCAAATAATTTCTTATTTCAGGCTCTAGGCCTGAACTTGCAGGAGGCTGACAGAGCAGGATCCATTAGAAGAGCTGGTTCTCCTACAATAATGACATAGTTCATTTAACACATGCATGACCATCCCTAACGAAATGTTCCATTCAGACAACCCTTACCCAAACCCCACCCAAATTTCACTGAACAGCATGAAACACACCATTTGTGAAAATATTATTAACACACATCTCAGCCAATCCTCAGAGCCACCCTAGGAAGTAGAATCTATAATCATCATTCAAATGAGAGAAACTGAGTTATAGTGACAAATAACCTTCCCAAGGTCACAGGGTCAGTAGGCAGTGAAACAGAGCTCAAGTCCAAGTTAAATAAGACTTGGACTTATTTAACTTAAATAAGTGGAGTCAGTCCCTTAGAGTCAGTCCCCTTGGCTCCAGAAGTAGGGCACACAAAGCTGAATTTTCTGGTTCAGGTGCTCGTCCTTGTGTGGGAGGCTTTTGAGAGCAAAGGCACACGGCAGGGTGGAAAGGGGGGCTCCGTGCAAGGTTCTTGGCAGGGGCTCGGTGGTGTAGGGGTTAGGACCACAGGGCCCAAGGCTCTGCCACTTTCCAGCCATATCGACCTACACCTACTAACACAGAGCTACTGCCTCTACACCTCGATTTTCTCATCTGTGCAATGAGGATATTACACTACCACACCTTCCCTGTGAATTGCTCTAAAGAGCAAATGAAAAAAAAAAGTAAGGCACATAAAACACATGGCTCAAGGAAATTTGCCAGAAACCATTAGCTATTAGTACAGTCTTAGTGACAGACAGGGAGGCATGTCCTTTAACGAAACACCTCTGTAGCGCTGGGGTGGCAGCAGCTACCGTTTACAGTAACCAGTGTATGAAGTAAGTATTGTCACCATTCCAAATCTACAGTCCAGGAAACAGAATCCGGGATGGGAGGCCTCAGAGCTGCAGAAGGGGGAGCGGGGCTCATCCTCCACCAGGGCACCGCATTGCCACTGGGCTTAGCGCCCTGCTCCCCCAACGAGGCCTCCAACCACTGATCTCTGCTCCCTCTTCTCTGCTTTGTTTAGCTTTTATGTGAACTTAAGAGACTACTGGATGCCAATCAATTCTCCAGGAAAGTACAACCAAATGCAAATACAATAGAAGCCGCATTGTCCGTGATCACCATTCTAGCAACAAACAGAAACATGAGCTCTAAGAGCCTTAAAGAGATAAACATCCTCAAATAGAAAGGCTTGATCTCTCAGTGACTCATTTTATTCAACTTTCTTCTTGTATATTTAGCGTTCTCTTTGATGAGGCGTACATTGCTCATGAATGAAAAAGGATAAAGTAACAAGGAAAGGAAATCTTGTCCAAAAAAGAGCCCCGTTTTATTCTTTCCTCTTCGACCTGCCCACATGTTAGTTGCGGGCTTTGATGGCTTAATAGGACCTCTCCACAGCCAAAGGACAGCCAAAGGACAAAGGAGCTGTCCGTCAATGTTCGAGAACTAGTATTGCCACCAAAGTACAGATTTAATTTCTCCCATTAGGTGACATGTGACTGATGACAAGGTCACCGGTGCAAGGGAGAAAGTCAGGAGGAAAAGCCAAAAGCCCATGTTTTAGCAAGACATTTAAATAAAAGTGAACTTCCTTGTTAGTGGGTTTTTCTTCATGGAACATTCTAAAGTCATTTTTTAAAGCATTTTTAATAGTCCATCTAGTAAATAGAGATCACATATTGCACCTCACTGTCACTATTCTTAGTAGTGGCAATTGGTCCAAGCAAACAACTGGCAACATTTGGGACATACTGTTAAATCATAGGAAATATGAGAAAATATAATACCGCCTGCATGAAGTATAAAGAGGAATCATTGAAAATCACTGTACTAAGAGAAGTAAAGAATCATCTCAAGAATGGGAAAAGCAAAAGCCTTGATAAGAATTTATGTCCATGCAATGAGCGAAGAGCTGAAAGAAGTAAAAGTAGAAACAAGATACTCTGGTATAAAATTATAGCTTTGGCAAGAAAGAAAAACACAGGAATTATGCGTTAATATTATCAGGATGATGGCTTTACCTTCCTTTTAAGTATTGGGTGGGAATCATATAGAACTTAGAGTAACTTTGAGATCTTAAAGACTTCACAAGAAAGGCAACCCAAAATATGAAGAGTTGTAGCTCCTAAATTACTAAGGAGGGAAATTAATAAAAAAAAATTCCCAGCAGTTTATTCGCATTCTTACTCACCCTTAGCTTGGGTAGATATAGAAAAAGACATATAAATTCTAGATATTACCAAGAGATCAGATGCACAACTGTGAATATTTTTTCTCTCACCTTCTGCTAAAGTTTTCCCAGCCATTCTTCCCATATACACTATATGCCATATTTAAAATCCTATAAAAAGCTTGTCCCTCCAAATTTAAGAGAAAGATGGGAGGCCAAGTAGTCCTAGGAAGTTATCTCAAGATTTGTCTTGAATATTCAGAGGTGGACCTCCAGAAACAAACTACTAGGGTAGCAATTGGAAGGGTCTTTCCATTAGTTTTCTCACCGCATACTTTCCACTGCTCATTACCTACACCAAACTCGATAAAATTGACAGTGGCTTCCATGTCATTGAATCCTATAGGTCATTTTTCTCCTCGCTTTCCTTGAGCCCTCAGTAGTAGTCAATGATGTGGACCCCTCGAAGCATCGGTCCCCCTGAATTCCATGACAACAGGCTCTACTGATTTTCTTCCTAGCTATGGAAACACTCCCCAATAATGTCTTCTCATCTTCTTCTGTCTGCATTGAAGTTTCAGAGGTTCTCAAGACTTGTTCCTGGAGCTGACTGTCTTCTCACTATCAATTTTCTTCCCCGGGGATCTACTGATACCCAGGCTTTAGTTACACTCTATTCACCTGTGACTCTCTAACTTCTCTCTCTGGCCCAGATGTCTTCCAGCCTCCACTACAATGTCTCAAAGGCAGTCACGCTAAACATGTCTGAGGCATGGTCTCAGACTCATGGTCTGAGACTCATGGTCATAAACTCATGGTCTGTTCCCTCATCCTTAACCTGTTTCCTATTTGTGACCTCAGTCAATGACATCTCCATCTAGATAGCTGCACGGGCCATAAAACATACTTCTTTATTATCCACAAATTTTCTAACCACTTCTGTGGTCTCTCTCTTCCATCCCCACCACCACAGCATCTCACCTGGCATAGCTTCCTCCTCGCTACCCCATATAGCCCTTTCCCGCTTCTCATTTGTTCTACCCTAGAAGCCAGGGCTGTTTTATGCAAATGGAATCTGATCAGTCTACTTTCTTCCTGAAAGCTCTTTAAACTTTTTCCACTCTCTGAGGAAGAAATGCCAGTCTCTAACATGGCCTAGCTACAAAGGCCTGCAAAATAGGGGCAGGTGAACTTTACAGGACCATCTTTACTGCATGCCCCTTAACCTCCTACTTTAACCGCACTTGCCTTTTTCATGACCTGGTCAACACCTGATAAAGTTTGGGCATGGAGGAGGGCCCTTGTGGGGATGAGCACTGGGTGTTACGTGGAAACTAATTTGACAATAAACTATTTGTAAAAAAAAAAAAAAAAGTTTGCCTCCTCCCAGCTCCTTTAAAGGGCATGTTCTTACTTGCCTTTGGGTCTCTGCACATGCCTCAGCCTTTTCTCCCACTCACTCTGAGATCAATGCCACATTATATCCCTGATGAAGGATTCTGTAACCTCTCGGGCTATGTCACGTCCTCCTTTTTAATGATTAGTTAGCCCCTAAAGTTTTCTTTTTCCCAAAAGCTAAGGGTGAGAGGCAAATCTGGTTTCAAATGCAGCCTTTAATACACACCGGATACCATTGACTGATCTACCCAGTTGCTGAAGTGTGTGTTGAGGTCAGTAGGCCTGTGTATAAATTGAAAGAGGTAAACTGCAAATTCTAGACAGAATTAAGATCTGAGTGTGAAAAATGACACATCAACATTTGGAAGAATATATGGGAGAATTTAGTTAGAATGTTTTGTTTGTTTTTTTTAATGTTTTTTTTGTATTTATTTCTGAGAGAGAGAGAGAGAGAGAGAGAGAGAGACAGCGTGAACAGGGGAGGATCAGAGAGAGAGGGAGACACAGAATCTGAAACAGGCTCCATGCTCTGAACTAGCTGTCAGCACAGAGCCCGATGCGGGGCTCGAACCCACAAACTGTGAGATCATGACCTGAGCCGAAGTTAGATGCCTAACTGACTGAGCCACCCCGGTGCCCCTAGAGTGTTTTATTTGAAGAGTCTTTTCTA